>NC_067144.1:44065320-44365320 GCF_903995435.1 Acomys russatus | reverse complement strand
GATACCCTATGAGAATATACAGGGGGAGGTTATCCCCCTCAGGAACAGTCATAGGGGAGGGGAATAATGGGAAAAAAGGAGGGGGAATGGGAGGATACAAGGGATGGGTTAAACATTGAGATGTAACAAGAATAAATTAATAAAAAAAGAAAAAAGAAAAAAAAACACTACAGGAAAAAAAACTTGAATTTAACTTCCTTTAAAACTACAAATAATACAAAAACATTACGTGAATATAAAATAACTAAAAGTAATACTGTATATACTTAAACCATGTAGAGAAACATTGGGGAAGTTAATGGACACATTTTTAGTTTTACACACCTCCTAGAATAGTAGCGATGGTAATATCTGCACATCACTACTCTGTGATATACTGTCTTACCACGAAAACATCTATTTTTTATTCATATTTTTCTCAGTCAGCCCTAACACATTCTAGGATTATAAAATTTTTGATGGATAAACATAAAGCTACAACTATCTCCACAACCCTCTCAAATCTATCAGAATATTTGTTAGCTTTCTGAACAGAAACAAAGATAGAATGAATAAAATAATACATGTCCTGATAAAGAACAAAATTAGTAAAATTTTTCTAGCTTTTTTACTACTATTTCTTCATGCTAATTTTATCAAAGGTATGAGTGCTGCTCTCTGTCATCTAGAAGTAAGAATTGTCAATATGTTTGTCAAGCATTTTTCCAGAACTTTCCTGTTTTTATTTATATAAGATGCAAATCTATAGTCTTCATTGAAAAGAAAGCTTTCTAAGAATATATTCTTGTCTTCTGTTTCTTCACTTACAGCATTTTGTACTTTCACAGCCCTGTAAAATTCAGAGTCTATTGGTTAAGTGCTCATCAAGCAAACAACATGCTTGAAGGTGTATGCTTTTTTTAAAGCAAGGCTGCATTTTTTAATGTCTAGAATGGATTAGCCAAGTGCAAATTTAAAATGTTGATGGAAAATGAAACAAATGATCAAGTGTATCCCTATACATGAAATGGCTTCCAAGTAAATAATTCAAAGTCATTGTCAAACTGCACTGCCTAGTTGCACTGCATATGTAGATGAAAATCACTTAGACAAATGTAGTTTGAGATTAGGAGATACATACTATATTTGAAGGAGATTTTTCATTTCTGATTGAGACTGCAAACTGTTTCCTTAAAGTAGATGTAGATTTGATTCTCCATGCTTTCCTGTCTTACACACTGCAAATCAACGTATAAAATGGGTACCCAGAATCCTATACTAATGCATCTTCAAAAGAAAGGTCTGCCTCTAAACCAATAAAACTAAGCACATTCAGATGTAACTGAAATTCCAAGTTAATGCAAAATTAACTATGTTTGAGGAGATTATATATGTACAAGTAAATATAATATAACCAACTGTCTATCTAGACATGTGTCCAAAAAAATTGGACTCTGCTCACGATATGTAAATATAAATATTATATATATATATATCTATACACAGGTATACAGACACTACATTTAAAATATAGATATACATTCACATACATTTTTACTTTTTCTGGGGATTTTTTCTTGAAATATAATGTTTATAGATTTTTAGTTAATATTGATTTGACTCATTCTTATCAGTCAGGACACACTGTTCCCCAAGTCAAGTCCAACCACCCATATTCTATAAGCCAATTTAAAGAAGAAAATAAGCCCAATAAAAAGCCAAAAAGTAGGAATCAGACAATTAATATTTATTCAATGTAGCAACACTGGGAAGAAAGATCAGAGAATGAGCATGTCCTTAAAGTTCGTTGTCTGTATTTTCTCACTCATAATTTCAACTTCTTTCAAATAAGTTTTCAAAATAAAAACCAAAGAAGTAACAACAACAAGAGCAAAAACATCAAAAAGAGCCTAAGTCAGCTCTCCACCATAATTTTGCTTTCTTGGCCTGAAAATGGATCCATAACTGAGAAAAATCTTGGCATCTTCTCTATGTCAATTAGAAGATAAGACTGATAGGATGTGTCCAGACCTCACACTGTGTGTGATGGGAATTCATCTGCAGAATAGCTCTGTCAATGTCTGTGCTGAGGTGACAATATAGGGTCCACAATAGAGAGAAATTAATATTTTCCACTTTATGGGAGCTAGGAGATTATCTCATTTTCTTTCTCCCTCCCTCCCTTCCCCCTTTCTCCCTCTCTCTCAATTCTCTTCCCTACCAGATTTTAAGAACTCATTATGAAACCTACTTGTTCAACCCATCTTAAGTATATTAGGGGATTTTCATATTGAGAATGGATAAAGAGTCTTTCGTTGCAAATGAGGCATTCATTCTTTTTGTGTGTCCTTTATTTGTATGTGTGTGTGTCTGTGTGTGTATGTGTGTGTGTGTGTGTGTGTGTGTGTGTGTGTTTGTATGTGTTACATCTACTCTAAAGTCTTTCTTGTAATGGAAATACTTTAGTGTGCTGTATATTTGTAACCACCGATGATATTGGATCAAGCTAAGGCTGCTTTTTTTTTTTTTTTTAACATTTCCTATTCTTTATGTGGAAGATAAATACTATATCCCATGAGCCTGAGTCTGGATCACACAGTATATGTATGTAAAGGTAGTTTAAGGAGCTACATGTATGCTAAATTATAGAGAAGACTTGCTAGCAGCTAAAGTAGGAAGTAGTGTCACTCCAGAAATCACAGCAAGGAACATAATTTTCCTAGGGTAATTATGTTTCTTTCCTGGGTTCTTAGAATTTTTAATAAAATAATTTCACAAAATAATCAAGAGAAAGCCAAAAGACCAATATATTAGAGCATAAAACAGAGTCAATAAGGCAGGGAAGCTGAAAGTCCCAGCATCTTTCTTGGGGAGGAAAATGGAAAAGATGAGAGAAAGATATATTTTTCAAGTTGCTGTCTGAGAAGTAGAACTCAGATTTGGTTCTTTTAGTGAGGAGAAAGTGTCCTTCATTTAATGGTGCTCAACAAAGCCAGATAATTTGACATTTTGTAAGGGATTTTACATCATAAGGAGATGCAGCGGTGAAGCTTCCTTTTCTAGTGCTACCAGGGAGACAAAAAGTGGAGCTCAAAGTAGATCATGAGGAAAGGGGTCGATCCTCAAAGACCTCCTAGTCAGCTGGTCTCTATAACAAATCCCTATTAAGAGCTAAGACATTGAAGTCATTTAAGAGTTGGGCTGAAGTGGGGCATCGAATGTCTTTACTTTTGCTTCCTTTGTGTGCTTCTTGGGTGATAAAGGAAAGTCAGATAGAATTAGGTTACAACAAGAACACCAGAGAGCAGAACCACTGTTAAAGAAGAAAATACATTTAAGGTAGCAGCTGAGCACACAGAGTTCAAAAGTCCATAGCATCACTACTAATACTTAATAAATATAACCCATTTGTACTATGAAAATCCATATAGCCAAATCCAAAACTCTCCCCTAAGAGAGGGTGATATCTGGACTAGAGTTTTGGTCATACTCTTAGGTATAGCTTCTAACTATTTGTGTGCAAAGAAAAGTAAGAAATTAAGAAACCCCAAGGGGCATGTCCCATGAAAGCCTTCACTTGCTAGGAAACTGGGACAGAGGGGAGGACATCCTACTGGGACTCTAGATGAGAGAAGCATGGGAGAATAGCAAAGTAGAAGGATCCAGAGGGTCCTAGAAACCTACAAGTACAACATTATGATAGGCAGATTTGGGCCCAGGGGTCCCGCTCAAACTAAGGCACCAGCCAAGGACAATACAGGCGGTAAACTTTAAACCCCTACCCAGATCTAGCCAATGGTCAGAACAGTCTCCACAGTTGAGTGGAGAGTGGGGTATAACTTTCACACGAACTCTGGTGCCTCATATTTGACCACGTCCCCTGGAGGGGGAGACCAGGTGGCACTCAGAGGAAGGATAGCAGGTTACCAAGAAAAGACTTGATACCCTATGAGCATATACAGGGGGAGAAAATCCCCCTCAGGAACAGTCATAGGGGAGGAGAATAAGGGGAGGATGGGAGGGAAGGAAGAATGGGAGGATAAAAGGGATGGGATAACCATTGAGATGTAACAAAAATAAATTAATAAAAAAATAAAAAAAAAAAAGAAAGTAAGAACCCACTCTAATAACTAGAGTCCAAAACACTGCTGTCATTTCTGGCCTCTGAAAAGGACAGAACAAAAGTCATTTCCAGCTCTGACCAAAGACAAGAAAAGAACAGTTCCTATTCCAAGCCAGTGACTCTCAACCTGTGTGTTGTTATCCCTTTGGGGCTCACATAGAGATATCCTGAGTATATGATATTTATATTAGTAATTATAACAGTTGCAAAATTATAGTTATGAAGCATCAATACAATAATTTTATTTCATTATTTAACTATGGTTGAGGTTACCACAACATGAGGGAACATGTGAAAGGGCTGAAGTATTAGGAAGGTTGAGAACAACTGCTCTAAAGCTCCTGAACAATTTCTATCTCCTGGCTTCATTAGTAGTCCCTGTGCTCAGTATTTGTCACCTATGTATACATTTTCTTTACCAGGTCCCTTGAATCCGAACAGCCCAGAAACAAGTTTACATCTAAGGAACAAGCTGTGAGAAGAAGAACGTAAAGTCAAGATATGTTCACTAGAAAATTCTCCCGAAATTTGTGGATAAATTGATTGAGCTAGAAATGATCATAATGAGTGAGTTAACCCAGAAGCAGAAAGACTCAAACGGTATATACTCACTTATATCTGCATACTAACCCAAGGAGCATGTCCCACGAAAGCCTTCACTTACCAGGAAACTGGGACAGAGGGGAGGACATCCTATTGGGACTCTAGATGAAAGACGCATGGGAGAATAGCAAAGTAGAAGGATCCAGAGGGTCCTAGAAACCTACAAGTACAACATTATGATAGGCAGATTTGGGCCCAGGGGTCCCGCTCAAACTAAGGCACCAGCCAAGGACAATACAGGCGGTAAACTTTAAACCCCTACCCAGATCTATCCAATGGGCCTAACATTCTCCACAGTTGAGTGGAGAGTGGGATATGACTTTCTCACGTACTCTGGTGCCTCACATTTGACCATGTCCTCTGGAGAGGGGGACCTGGTGGCACTCAGAGGAAGGATAGCAAGTTACCAAGAAGAGACTTGATACCCTATGAGCATATACAGGGGGAGGTAATCCCCCTAAGGAACAGTCATAAGGGAGGGGAATAAGGGGAAAATGGGAGGAAGGGAAGAATGGAAGGATACAAGGGATGAGATAACCATGGAGATGTAACAAGAATAAATTAATAAAAAAAAGAAAAAAAAGAAAATTCTGCAAGTTATCATGGCTGCCTCCTCACAGAGGAGGGTTGGAGACCTTGAGCCACATGGTTTTTATGTCAGAATATGACAGAAGAGTGTAAGTTTTTCAAGTGCTCCTGCTTCTTCATTATTTGAAAAGTAAAATAAATGTGCTGTTTTTTATACTAAAGGCTTAAATGAGACAAAGGAACTTTCATATTTAAAGAGATTTGTGAAGATGCCATCTTGCAAAAGCTCCATACCCCACTCCACGTATTTCTGAGATCTAAGTGTGTGCTCAAAGTTTCACTCTGTGAGCAAGCTTTCATCCTATTCTCAAAAGTCAAATTTCACTTGTCAATGTCATTGTTTTATGTTAATCACTGTCCAATTATAAGTGTCTGATTATAGAGTTTGAGGAAAACTATTGAACCATTCTCTAAATGGTAGGTCCTGGAATCTGTTATTTAACAAACATCTCAAGTACTTAGTCTTCACCATTAATTTTGGCTGCCATGTCTAGAGGGCAAGGTCATTTCAAGGAGAATATTTTACTGCTCTATCACCCCAGCACATTCATATGCTTTGCCTCTAATGTCAAGGCATTCCTAAAACAGGTTTTAACCTGCTTCCGCCTAAAATTAAAACACAATTAGGCTTGAAATGCAAATATCTAGTAGAGATATTTTTCAAGTAAATGACAGCTTTGATTCCTCTACACTCTGAGAACTTGAACCCTGCTCCCATTTTATTTTCCATCACAGCCACTTCAAAGATTGGAGCTATTTTTCTGTATTTCATGGGACACTCTTCAGGATTCAGTATTTTAAATTTTTTTTGTGTGTTGGAGTTTGGGACCGACACAGATTCTTCAACTGAGAATAGCTCACTGATTCATTTACTTGTTTAGTCCTTCTACCCTTTCATTTAGAACGATCACTGGTTAGCTCCCACTACCCTTCTACTGAAAATGATCCATTGATGCACTTACCTGGTTAACTCCTCCTCACCTTAGACATTCCTTTCAAAGGACACCACCTACGAGCAACATTTCCTGTTCCATCAGTCCAGAATTTTTACTCTTTGTATGTACTCTCCAGGAGTTTCAGGTTTCACAAGTCATGAGGCCTATCAAAACTACACATGTTTGTCATTTTTAACATGAAAGAACCTATTACAATAAGCATGTTTTTATGTAAACAAATATGTATTTACTTACAAAATCTGTCAGTGGGAGATTTACTCTATAGGGTCACTCTTTGCTGAGCCCTATATTATGAGCAAACTCAGACATTCTTATGTAATATTACAGCCTTAGTTCCTTGACCAAAGAAAGCACTCCATCCTACTTGTAATTTATTCCATACTAAATAAAGAGCTTGCATCAGCTACTAATAGCCAAACAAAGTGGTTTATATAAGGTAGCATATTGCTTTAATACATAAGCAAATTTTAGGTGTAGATGATGCCAAACAGGAAGGGTAGGTAGCTCCATGGCTGTGGTGTTTTTAATTCCTAGCTCCCTATTTTGTGTCTGTATATTTGTTCTCCTCAACACTTACAAAATGATTCTGTACATGCATGCATGAGAGATGGAAAAAGGAGGTCCATTTCATCTACTTCCTGAAGTCTGGCACCTGTCTACTTATGTGCAACCATCCTAAATTTAATTGCACGGCTATGACATGATGGGAAATACAGTTCTCCATGAAGGAGTAAGCTAAAAACCAAAGCCCAACTACAAGGGAAAAACAGACACAGGCATTCAGCAGACAAGCTAATACCTGATATTTGGTATTGCCTAGTATTTTGTTTCAGTATTATGTCTATGTGTTAGTATTATGTCTATATGTCAGTAAAAGAGGTGCAAATGCCTTTACATGGAATAGAAGAGATACTACGAAGTGAAAGAGCAAATGCCTTCCCCAACCTCCCTTCCTACCTGGGAGTGTGTTAGTTCATAAAAATGGGGGTAAAATCAAACAGCTGGAAAACTTTTAATTTTGAGTGGCACCAGAAGTACACAGGTAAGTGGCCTCCTTATAAAATTCATCTCATGATTAATGTGCTTGCATTCACTCTCATCTCCTGTTCTACACTTTGAAAACAAATGGTATTTGTGTTAGGGTAGCCCTGCCCTCAGTTTCTAAAGCAACTGGTTTTTGTGCATGTAAGGCAGCCTGAAACATGCATAATTACAAATGTTTACGTCTGTTTCCAATCTCTAAACTTGAGCACAGAATCCTTCTTGTACTGGGAATAACAAAGTGGGACCTTTTGTTTATTTGTGTTTTGGTTCTTGATTTATACATAAACACACGTACAATGGTAACCCTGTCAGAGCCTGAGACTAGCAAACAGGAAGAAATTTGGATCTCTAGGAGCAGTGGATATTTGATCTCCTACAGAGGTACAGTGTATTTCAAAGTAGAAACTTATTTAAACTCACTGTTTTTTCATTATTAAATCACAGTTTTTAATAAAAATAGTCACACACAGTGTATAGGAAAAGTTAAACAGTTCTTCTGTCTTTCACTTCTATTTAAAGTCTGTATCTATCTATCTACCAACTTGTGTAGAGCTATAAACTTAGACTTTATTATGACCCTGCTTTACTTTAGGCAGCATTTAAACAGTCCAATTTTTTTCTTCTTCTTTAAACTATAGGGAAATTAACCCCTGTCCATAGTATTGCTAGGTAAACATTCTACCAATGAAATATATCTCCAGCCCACCAAACAATTGCTTTTTGGGTGAAATTATAACTCTTTTATTTGAAAATAAGCCTTCTAGTTCTTTGATGATAATTTACCATAGTAAAGTTGTTTAATTTTGTATACTAAGACATTAAAATATCAATATTAGTAAAGTATTTATTCTTAAAAACATATTGGAGTTTCAGCAAAAATGTGATCACTCTGTAATTCTTTTTACTGAGTGTATTTTTATTTTTTTCTATGTCTCCAACTATTGACTTGGAAAGGTGCATCAGAATCAGCAGCGATTTTTGCCCTCATGCAAGGGTAAGAGTAATCATGCTTTGAACTCTAATAAAAAATCCAGGTCTCTGTGACTATATATAGTGATTAAGAAGATATTTAATACTTCTTTTAAAAAGTAAGCAGTAATGTATTGTTCACGGTTTAGAACACTGTGTTTTTCTAACTCTATTCAGATTAGTTGCCTTCTTCCTGGAGTTTATGCACAAATGTGTGTGTGCATGCTTGTGTCCATGTGCAAACACGTGGATATGTACTTTTGCTATGTGGATTGTGGAATCTTTTCTTCTTCTATTTTGGAGAATATTTGAATTCCTGGGTTAATGTTTCAAAGTTTCCTCCTCCACCTTATTCTTTATTGATCTCAATTATACCTGAAATTCTCAGTGTTAATGTTTTTCCGCTACACACCAGTGGACATTTCTGCATAATGTCATCCCAGCTGCCTTCCTGTCATTGGAATCCAGCTGTCATTCTTGCTTCCCATTTGCACTACTGTATTCCTCCTTTCTGTTTAACATGTGTGTATGTATTCTTAACTAACCAAAAATTCAGTCCATATGAAAGACTAAATTTGTACATGCTAGTAGTTTTTGAAGCAGTTCTCTTATTTGAGAACTATTTGATTTTCTTTCCTAGAAAATTACATGGACTTTTAAAGTATGATATCAGATGCGTTATCCTTTTGAGAATTAGCTGTTTTGACAATTCATAAATATTGACATTTACAGGGGTTAAGAAGATGGATATGTTAGTAAGATGTTTGTGTATCCCACAGACCCATAAAATACCAGGCTTGATAGCTTTCCGCCTGTAATCTCAGCTCTGAAGAGGTGGAGAAATTCCTGTTGCTAGGGTTTGACACATAGCTAGACTAGACTAATGAGTAAATTTTGGTTTCAGAGGGAGAACTTGTCTCACAAAATAAGATGAAAGGCAAATGAAGCTTCCACATGCATATGCATATGCAAATGCACCTGCCCGCGCGCGCGCGCGCGCGCGCGCGCGCGCGCACACACACACACACACACACACACACACACTCAAGCACAGAGAACGAGAGAGAGCAGTGATTAACATTTAGAGGATGATGGGGATTGCCCCTGTGCATGCTGATAAAGTTAAACAAATATTAGAAGACATATCCAAAGAACAATACACCTTTCTTTTCATTTTTAACTCAAAGGAGACTTTTCTGCAAGAGTCTTTTCCCAGAAATGTTATAATATACAGCAATAAACTTTCTTGGAAAGTTGGATTAAATATGCTAAAACCAGCTGCCTTGTCTTTTCATGTAAGCATCAGGTATGTAGGTAGAGTATGTTCCCATTTTTGTAGTAAAAAAGGAAGCTGATCAAAATGCATCCTGGAGATACTTGACCAACAACTTAGAGTGAAGGAAAAACAATTATTTTTCCAGCAAGATATCTCACCCCAATTTCCAGATCATTCTTTTTTTTTTTTTTTATTAATTTATTCTTGTTACATCTCAATGTTTATCCCATCCCTTGTATCCTCCCATTTCTCCACCCCCCGCCCCCATTTTCCCATTATTCCCCTCCCCTATGACTGTTCCTGAGGGGGATTACGTCCCCCTGTATATTCTCATAGGGTATCAAGTCTCTTCTTGGCTACTTGCTGTCCTTCCTCTGAGTGCCACCAGGTCTCCCCCTCCAGGGGACATGGTCAAATGTGAGGCACCAGAGTACGTGAGAAAGTCGTATCACACTCTCCACTCAACTGTGGAGAATATTCTGACCATTGGCTAGATCTGGGTAGGGGTTTAAAGTTTACCTCCTGTATTGTCCTTGGCTGGTGCCTTAGTTTGAGCGGGACCCCTGGGCCCAAATCTGCCTATCATATTGTTCTACTTGTAGATTTCTAGGATCATTCTTATAAGGATAGAGATATCAAGTAGATATCTAGATCGTATTAACAAAAATAGGAGTGGAAAAATGTTTCTATATATTTTCTTGCAAAAGAAGATCAGCCAAAACACAGAGTCACCAGGGAGAACAAGTATAAGCCAAATTCAATGGTATTAATGTAGACAATGTCATAATGAAGTGTTATTCCACATACTACCTAAAACATTAATAAAAATGTAAGAAGTTTATCCATGACTAGCCACCAGTTTATACGATATTTAAATTACACTTTGTATATTTTCTGTTTTAAGAAATTTTGTTCAAAGTAAAGTAAAAATCAATCTGGAATATAAATATGAGATTTTTAATTTTTTATTGTAATTTATTCACCTTACATCTTGAGTGTAATCACCTCCCTCTTCCCTGTTCCCACCCTACCTCCCCTTTACACCCTATTCCCCTCCCCTAGACCTCTGACAGATGAGGTTCTCCCCAACCCCACCTTCGGACCACAGCCTATCAAGTCTCATCTGGATAACCTGCATCTCTGTGTTCTCACAGGGCCTCTCCATTAAATACAGGGCATCAGAGTTCTTGTCAGACGCAGTTCCTGACTCTCTCTGCCCTTCTATATGTGGATAATGAGCTGTCCATCAGCTTCATCTGAAAAGGGGGTGGTCTAAGCTCTCTGTTTGTAATATCCTTGGTGGGTACATCAGTTTGTGTGGGCACCCTGGGGCCAGATCCTCCAGCCTTAGTAGTTTCCTTGAGGAGCTCCTGACAACCTCCACCAGCCCACCCCAACCACCCCCACACAATCCTTCCATCTCCAACTCTTCCATAGAACACACAGCTCTTAGCCCAGAGTGCAGCTGTGAGTTCCAGTACCTTTCCTGATCCCACTCTGAGTGGAGTTTCTCAGAAGACATCTATGTTGTGCTAACATCCACTTATAAATGAGTATACACCATGTATGTCTTTCTGGGTCTGGGTTACCTCACTAAAGAGGCTCATTTCTAGTTCCATCCATTTGCCTGCAGATTTCAAGGTTTCCTTGGTTTTGATAGCTGAATAGTATTCCATTGTGTAAATATACCATGGTTTCTTTATCATTCTTCAGTTAGGGACATCTAGCTTGTTTCCAGATTCTGGCTATTATGAATAAAGCTGCTATGAACATAGTTGAGCAAAATGTCCTTGTACGGTGGAGCATCTTTTGGGTATATGGCCAGGAGTGGTACAGCTGGGTCTTGAGATAGTAATATTCCCAATTTTCTGAAAAAAAAAAAAAAAAAAAAAAAAGATTGATTTCCAAAGTGGTTGTACAAGTTTGCATTCCCACCATCAGTCGAGGAGTGTTCCCCTTTCTCCACATTCTTGCAAACATGTGCTGTCATTTGAGTTTTTGATCTTAGCCACTCTGATAGGAATCTCAGAATCCTTTTGATTTCCCTGAGAATGTTGAGCATTTCTTTAAGTGTTTCTCAGCTATTTAATATTCCTCTGTTGAGAATTATCTGCTTAGTTTTGTACCCCATTTCTTACTTGGTTTATTTGGTTTGGTGGTGTTTCATTTCTTAAGTTCTTTATATATTTTGGATATTAGCTATTTGTCAGATGTAGGGTTAGTAAATATCTTCTGCCAGTCTGTAGGCTGTAGTTTTGTTCTGTTGACAGTGTCCTTCACCTTACAGAAGCTTTTCAGTTTTATGAGGTCCAATTTAGTAATTGTTGACCTTAGAGCCTGAGCTGTTGGTGTTCTGTTCTGAAAGTTGTCTCCTGTGCCAATGAGTTCAAGACTCTTCCACCCTTTTTCTTTCTAACAAATTTTGTGTTTCTAGATTTATGTTGAGGTCTTTAATCAATTTGGACTTTAGTTATGTGCGTGATGATAAATATGGCTCTACCATATTTTTGGGTGTATAAAACGATGACCAACTTTTCCAATTAAAATATAGAGTTTGGAATATATTCACTATATAAGACTACCCCTCTTCCAACATACACCCTGTGCAGCAGACTGAGACATGTGTCTATTTGCAGCCAGGCACTTTATTAAATGCCAGCAGACAGTCAGTGCCAGCCTACACTGCCCCTTTAAAGTGTACTCCACACTCCACCAGAAAACACAGCCATCTGAGTTAAATGGGTGGGTTCTGGTGAAGAGCCAAACCATGCTCACATTCTCCTCCTTGAGGTACAGGAAGATGTGTGCAGCTTGCTCCTCCCTGCTTCATACTCCCTGCACAGAGTGGGGAATTGGCCACAGCACCTCTCCACACACTATATGTGAAGCCAGAGGAAGCAAGCTGCAGGTAAGTATCAGGAGTATAAGACTACCCCCAACTTTGGCATGGATTTTTCAGGGTTAAAAAGTTGTTTTATATGCCAGAAAATACAGTATTTGTATTTTTCTACATGTGGATCTCCGATTAGACCAGCACAATTTGTTGAAGATGCTATCTTTTTTCCATTTTATGGACTTGGCTTCTTTGTCTAAAATCAAGTGTCCATAGGTGTCTGGATTTATTTCTGTGTCTTTGATTCAATTCCATTGATCAGTCAGCCTATTTCTATGCCAGTACCATACCATTTTAATTACTATTGTCTTATAGTACAGCTTGAAATCTGGGATGGAGATTCCTCAGGAAGATCTTTTATTGCACAAGATTATTTTAGCTATTCTGTTTTTGTTTGTTTTTCCATATGAAGTTGGGAATTAATCTTTACAGGTCTGTAAAGAATTGTGTAGGAATTTTGATGTGAATTGTATTGAATCTATATATTGCTTTTGGGAAGATGGTTATTTTTAATATGTTGGTTCTCCCAATCCGTGAGATCTCTCCATCTTATGGGAGTTTCTTCAATTTCTTTTTTCAGAGACTTGAAGTTTTTTCACACAAATATTTCACATGCTTGGTTAGAGTTATACCAAGGTACTTTATATTATTTGTTGCTATTGTGAAGCATGTAGTTTTCCTAATTTCTTTGTTAGTCCATTTCTGATTTGTATACAGGAAGGCTACTGATTTTTTTTTTAGTTGATTTTGTCTTCAACCACTTTGCTGAAGGTGATAGGAGTTCCTTGGTAGAATTTTTTGGGTCCCTTATGTATTCTATCATAGCATCCATGAATAGTGATAATGTAACTTATTCCTTTCCAATTTCTATCCCCTTGATCTCCTTTAGTTGTGTTATTGTCTTATGGAGAGAGTGGACAGCCTTAACTTGTCCCTCATTTCAGTGGAATTGACTTAAAATTTTCTCCGTTTAGTATGATGCTGTATATTGTCTTTATTATGTTTAGGTATATGCCTTGTATCTCTGATCTCTCCAAGACTTTAAAAACAAATGGGTGTTGAAATTTGTCAAATGCTTTTGGCATCTTAGGAGATGATCATGTGAGGTTTTTTTCCTTTCAGTTTGCTTATCTGATGGATTAAATTGTTGGATTTCTATATATTGAATGACCCCTGCATGCCTGGCATAAACCCTACTTGGTCATGGTGAATGATATTTTGATGTATTCCTGGATAAATGTCAGCTTTTCTGTTACCAATTTCATGTTAATCATTATTATTTATTAAATTTCATATCTGTTTTTTGTTATTGTTCTTAGATATGTACATTTGAACAAAAAAGAATAGAAACAAAATAACCTTTCTTTCAATAAATTTAGCAAAGTGTGTCAACTTATCAAGAGATACCATTTGCTTGAGAGAAATGGTATGTTGTCTGAATTGTTCTTTTCATCATAAACTAATTGCAAGGAGACTATGTTTCTAGAAGTATGAATTCTATCATTGATCTTCCACTTAGAGAGATGTTTCCCAGTCATCCTGATCGACCCACTCAGAATGTATTTGGATTTTTATAGAAACAAACAATATCTGAAAATATGAGTAAACCATGAGCCCCCCTCTCCAAAGCAGACAGAGGCTGCAGAAGGTAATACTGGTAAGATCAGAGAACACACAAAGGAAGAGACATAATCAGACACCACTCAAGTCATCATGTCTCTTCTCCCATGAAAAACATTAAAAAGTAATGATACTCCGTTCTTCTTTCCTTCTTGCCTGTTTATCCCAGCTCACTAGACTTTTTTGTGGCTCTTTACTCCTTCATCTATACTAAATCTTTATAATTCAGAGACAAACGTTGGCATTCACATGAATTAGCTTATTTTCTGCAGATGTCATTTCCAAAAAGCCACCCAATAACCAGCTTTTTAAGAATTAAATTATTAGAAATGAGTACTCTGTGCTTTTGAGCTTCCTTGCATTATTGTATTCATTATTTTTGTATGGTCTTCAATGATTTACAAAGATTCATTTTGTGAAGTAAAAATTATATGTCATCCATTTTCTAAAACCAGTTACCTTCTCTGAGCAAACTACTGTCCCTAATTTTTTTAGTCACCCAGACATTTTTGAGCCTGTGTTTGCTATAGAAATTTGCCTTCTTTGGCTTCACAGTGCTCAGCATTCCCCAAGCTTTCTCTTGATTTGACTTGTCAAGTCTATATATCTTTGTTTATTTTTCTCACGTAACAAATCTCTATTTTACTTGACTCTCATACCATGACCTTTCAGATGTTTCATTTGTTTGGTTGTTTTAGACTGAGCATCTTGTAATTAATTCACTACTTAGCTGAGGATGACCTTATATTCTTGATGCTCCTGCACACATGTGAATGAACTTAACTGCTAATTGTTTTGCTTTAGCCCCCAAGCACTGAGATTAAAGGTGCTTTCACCATGAACAGTTATTTTTTGGTATTCTTGACTGTCCTTAATATTCTTTATGGTTTAATCAACAAATTATATTTGTAGTTCCATCCAAAGTGTTCCATATTCTCCTACATTATTTAGTGTGTATCACCTCTCAGAGCCTAAGCAGATGAGAGAATTCAGAATGTTCCATACATGTTTCTTATAAAAATGATTACTTATAGAGCTATATTAAAGGCTCAAACATCTTATAACCAAAACCACTCATTTTTCCAACTTAGAGTTTCCCTACATACATGGGTATAATGTGTATTATATTTGACTTTTTTCTTTTTTATAAAGCATATCTTATCAGCACTTAGGCTCTACTGGTTCCCCTGACGGAATGCAATTCTAAAAATCTGCTATGTTTGTGACTCTGTCATCTATTATTATTACATTCATCATATTTACATGTTATTTCCCTTACCAAATTGAAAACTTATGCAGAACAACCCAATTTTTCTTTCTTCTAATTCACCCTATTTACCATATTTATGGTATTGATTTTAACTTCTTATCTTAACTTGCTGGCTATTTAGGTAGTAAATAAATGGTTCTTTTAACAGAATTTGATACGTGCATGCTTGGAATTTAAATGTAAACCACTTACCAATTTTTTTTCCTTCTCTGAACCTTAAAACTAATAAGGTCTTCAAGGTTATAGACCTAATTACAATAGCTGCAGTCCTCTCTATGGTCCTTTCTGTAGCAAGCACACTGGCTGAGGAGGGGATCACTGGAGTGCCTACAAGACTGCCAAGGCATTGTTGAGAACAGAAAATAGAAATAGCCATTTCATTTTTATTATGACCTTGTTTTTAGAAAATCTATATTTCCAAAGCACTGAACTAAAAGAGAACCCACACCTGCATGCTGTATATTTCACCACAGGGAGCTAGAGCAGTAGAGTCAGGGTTTTGTCAGTGTTGGTCTCCTTATGTGACCGCCTTGCCTAAACTAAAGAAAGATTGTATCTGGGCTCAGGTTTTTGTTTATTTGTTTGTTTCATTGGTTGTTTTGTTATTGTTTGTTTTGTTTTGTTGTTGTTGTGCTTGTTTGTTTTTTAGATGGCATTTCTCTGTGTAGCCCTTAGTATTCTAGAAATCTGGAACTCCCTCTCTAAGCCAGGCTAGCCTTGAACTCAGAGATCTGCTTGTCTCTGCCTCTCAACTTTAAGAATACTGGTGAATGGGGTGTGGCTGAGAATGAGTGACTGACTTGGAAGACAATTACATGGTATATATGTGGACTAACTGTAAAGAAGAAAGAAGGATGTGGAAAAAGAAGAGGAGGTTGAAAGGAAATGAGTTTAGACATTATGAAGATGCCCACTTGAAAGTCTTTCATAGTGATTTAGCTCTGTATTATTTTACTTTAATTTGAAATTATTATTTCTTATACTTTTACAATTTTGGAAGTGGCACTGAGATTACAGACTATGATCCACAACATATGAGTGATAATACTAATCATAACAGCAAGCAACTTAGAAGTTTCTTCCAGAGTCTTGTGATGCCGATGCTTTGAACCTAAGAAATAGATAGATAGATAGATAGATAGATAGATAGATAGATTGATAGATAGATAGATATAGAGAGAAGCAGGCAGACAGGTAAATAAATTATATATATATATATATATATATATGTATATACATATATATGCATGCTGGTTCAAATATCAGTTCTATTTTTAATAGTTTGAGGACATTACTATATATCTCCTATTTTCCACAGTGGTTGTACTAATTTACACTTCCAGAAATGTTATACAAGGGTTTTCTTTGTCCATATTCTCACAGTCACCTTGATTATAGTCATATTTAAAGGGATGAGCTGATAACTCCATTTTCATTATGATTAGCCTTTTCTTGATGCTCTATTTTTCTTACATATCTCTTGGCCAATTACTATGTTTTCTTTTCAAAATATTGATGTAGCTATATTAGTCAACTTTAACTAGTTGATTCTATGTTGTATTTAAGAGTTCCTTCTATGTCTTGAACACCAACCCTTGCCAAATGTACAAGTTATGGTTTTCTCAAATTTATATAAACAACTTGTAAACAGTTTTCACACCAGGATAATAATAGTTTTCTAAACCAGCATTTACTCCTTAATATAGATAGATAGATAGATAGATAGATAGATAGATAGATAGATAGATAGATATAGATATATGTTTCTGTATAATATATTACTCAAATATGTGAGTATGTATAGATATGTATATGTGCAGTACACAAATTCTTAGCTGCAAACTCATAAGAATTCTCTCAGTTTGGAAAGTTTACAAAAATAAATAGTTGATAATCATTTGAGATAATGAGTTTTCAAACCAGAGTAAATAACCCTAACTTTAAATACTCCTAGTCCTTCACTCCAGCTAGTTAGTTAACAGAATTCTCATCCTTTCCTGTGTCCTAGGGACTCATACACTCCTTCTCGACAAACACATGCTCTGTTTCTTGTTATTTAGCACTGCAAGAGAAGGTGATAGACTATTGAGAAACTATATAGGAGTTCAAGGTGATATCTACTGACTGACTAAGTCATATATTGCCCAAAGAAGAGTTAAAAGTGAAGGCAAAGCCTACCTAGCATTGGAAGGCATGTGGTCACTTAGACAAGTGAGACACAAGAATAGGAAGAATCCAAAGCTCAGGTGTGTCATAGTACTGTTCATGACAACTAAAACATGGGCTCAACCTCAATATACTTCAGTGAATGAAGGGGTAAAAGAACTATGATGCGCATATAAGCTTCAGTTACTTTTACAATGCTGTGACAAAATGACTGGCACTGACTTAAGGGAGGAAGCTTTTGTTTTGGTTTATTGTTTCACAGAGTTTCACCCATCAGACAGTGTTGTAAAACTTGAGTCATATATATTTTGATAAGTTTACAATCTTAAGGAATTATAACAAGACTTAGAATTTATATGTGTTATGGATTTTCACCTTTCAGATACCATATGCTATTAAACAAACTCACTTTTTAAACCATAACATCAACCAAAACTTTTTGGGAAGGAGAAAGCATACTTTAAGGGAAATATGTGGCTAGAGGTCAGAGACTACATGTTAAGTTTTCTGGTCCCCAAATAAACCTTCAGTTTAACCAAATTTAATTACTAACCTCCTCCTGCTGCCTTGGACCATACTATAACATGATTGCCCAAACGGGACTTGCATTCTGTTAGGGAGATAATGGCCTAGTACTTTCCCACATGGCTGCATTCATTCCCTCAACTGCAGGAAATGCTCTCAAGCTTAGGGTCCATTCCACACCAGCTGTCTCACCCCGGTGAGTAGTAAGCAATTCTGAAAAGCATTTTTATGTCCCAACACGTCAGACTCTCCACAGTGCCACTAAACTAGGGAACAAACAATCAAAATATGACCTTTGGGTAGAACTTGTTGGGTTCTGTCAATAATAATACACAATGGATTATTACTCATCCTTATAAACAATGAAATCCTGACACACACAGCAATGTTAATGGAATTGGAAGAAGTCAATTCGGTTCTTCTATACCATATTAGAGCTGACATTGTTTAAAACAATCTAGGACCTAGTTCAACAAGACAAGAGGGGAACAAAGTTGCAGATGCACAGAAACAGTGACAAAAATGCTAATGTCTTCATCTAATTATTACACACTACATGGATGTGCGAAATGTAACACACCGTATAAAATGAGCAAGTAAAAACATTGAAGGGATTGAGTCCTACAGCTTTCTTATATGCATTTTTGTAAAAGACTTCAAAGTAAAATCTAAAGCTACTTAGGATGATGACATAGAAATTGCCAAGAAGAATATGACCCTTCACCCAAACTGCCACCTAACACCTAGAAACCTGGAGAAAGGGAGGTAAAAAAAAGGCATTTTCTTGAAACTTGAAGGGACACTGCTGGAATCAAACCTCCAGAGAGAAATGAATTGTCTTTATTCTCTGGCAGGATGCTGGGATTCCATTAACTAGGGGCTCTCTGCTGCTGCATGCCAAGGCCTTGCTGGGAAGAACCGCCAGGAGGTCTGAAGAACTACTATCTTTTAGGAATTGGAAACTTCTGTGATTCCCTTAAAAACACTCACACACACACACACACACACACACACACACACACAGAGAGAGAGAGAGAGAGAGAGAGAGAGAGAGAGAGAGAGAGAGGAGGGAGGAGGGGAAAGCAGATATTATGCTTCAGATATACCTGCTATTTCTGTTTTATATATCTCCAGGCTGCATTTGAAAAGACCAGCTCCTGGTCAAACTCCTCTGTAGAATCATGTCTGACCAGCCTCACAGTGTGGAAAGCTATCCCTGCCCGCCCTACACTAGACCTCTATCTGGGCCTATGTGGCAGATTTCTTCTGGAGTCTGTTGCAGTGGATGCGTATCTCCCTCCCTCCCTCCCTCCCTTGCCCTAGGCCAACCCTGCTCAATTGCACAACCTGCATTTCTGCCCAGGTGTCTTCATTCCTAGTCTTCCTAATGGGGATAGGATTAACATTCATTTTTTCCACACTGTACATTTCCACTCCTCCTGGTTTCCTCTCTGCCTTTCTCTGGTCTCCTGCATTCGTAAGATAGCAAAACCTTTATTTTCAGGGACTCTGAAGAGATTCCCCCAGTCTTTGATGATGCAATTGGTATTTGCACAGAGGGCTGTCCTGTGGGTGGGAGTGGGGATAAAATACGAAGGAGCCACTGTCTACTTTTTCTTCCTGTTCACATGATCTCAGGAAATGAGTATAATCTTAACTGCTACCTACCGTCTGAGCTGCCATTTAAGCAGCTACTTAGAAACCTGTCAGGTTCATAGTGAAGTACACCGATCTGTTTTCCCCACACTGCTAGAAATCAACACTGCTGGGAATCAACACAGAACTTAAGAAAACACATAGGGAGACTTTGATTCACCCTTTAGCCCAGCTAATGACTCACATACCTGAACACACCAGAACCAGGTTTCCTTTGCTCTAACTTGGGTCACCTGTTGGCACTATGATTACTTTTTTTCCTGAGTTACTCCAGGAGAAAAACATATAAGTGGCATCTACCTATGAAAACACGAGCTGTGTATTTTTCGATGCCTATGCTACTATCACACACATGTTCTCTATGCTCACCCCCACTGAACGCTTCTGACGAAACTAAGTCAGGTCTTAATGCTGTGGCTTAGAAGATGCAAGCAGCTAGAGGGGAGAGAATTCACAAAGCATCTTCTAACTGGCATAAGTAAGATAGAATGATTTTTCTTTTGCTGCTGTGGCTGACATGCTTAATCTGAGGCTGACAGATGGAACCCAGAAGAAGGTATTAGGAAAAGGGGGGGGGGGGAACTACAGAGGAAGGGAAATTCTTGGGGCTTCTGCATATTGGCTACAGATGCATATGCTTGGCTGTCCCACAGTCCCAACTCAGTTCAGTAAGAAGTCTTGCTCTTCTATAAAAGACCCTTTATCAAGCGTTATTGTCACAAGCAGATGCATACTGCTAGACATAATGAGTCCCGCTTATAAAAAGCACTAGTTAAGTAGTTGCTCCCCAAATGTAAATAGCAAGTGTATATGTATCTCCTAGGACTGTGCCAAAATCCAAATTCTGAATTGGAAAGTTGGACTCAAAGTCCTGGTGTGTGTGTGTCTGTGTGTGTGTGTGTGTGTGTGTGTGTGTCTGTGTGTGTGTGTCTGTGTGTGTGTGTCTGTGTATGTGTGTGTGTGTGTGTGTGTGTGTGTGTGTGTGTGTGTGTGTGTGTGTGAAACAGAGTATCTTATAGCCAAGTCTGGCCTTTAACTTGCTAGTAGTAGAAGATGACCCTGAACTTCTGACCCTCCTGCACCACTACATCAGGTTGAATAGGTGCTTGAGAGAGACGATATGGGGACTTGTGCATGTTAGATGAGCATTTCACAAGCAAACCCACACCATTAGTCTGAAATTCTGCATTCTGAATAAGCTCTCAGAAACAATGTGACCTATGCAAAGCTTCAGGTCATATTTGAGTACGAAGCTTGCAGAATATGATGGAAAGACACCATCTGGCTGTAGACTATACAACCTGCACACAAGCTTATGATGGCTCTCTATCAGCAATAGAGACAGGAGAAGCCATGTCAGCTTTTAGATTCCTCAGTTTTCTTCATGACTTAAGGGAAAAGCATTCAATATATGACAATTCACTCTCTCACCTACCATATTCTATCACATTGTTGCAGACAGCTCCATGCAAACCTAGTTTACTACTCATATTAAAGAGGAGGGTTTTCCCTTAATTCTACAGTACAGTCTTACCACTAACTTAAGTTTGTTCATAAAAAGAACTGTAAACTTATCATCACATTTACTTAAAAGAGATCGTAACAGTAAGTAGAAGAGAGAAAATAATACAACTTCTGGAGGAGAAAACTGGACTCAATTGTTACTGATCTTGATTATGAAAAATATTTTATAAAGAAGAAACAAAATGTTTGGGCAAGGAGTAAAATCTTGATGAATTAATCCTTCAAAATAGCTTAATGCTTTTGCTCTTTAAAATACACATGGACTTACAAGTAAATGCCAAAGGGAAAAAAGACTTCTTTTGAAAATGTTGCTGTCAACAGAGTTTCACGTAGAATATATAAATCTTTTAAAAATGCAAGAATATGGCAGCAATCTCAATTTTAAAAACACTCAAATGTTATGAATGGACACTTTACACAAAAAGATATACAAATGTCTCACAAATGCATGTACAATAGAATTCTAAATTTCTAAAAATTATGTTAGGAAAATAAATAAAACTGCAATAAGACACCACTACACAAACATTAGAGTTCAGAAAATTGAAAGATTTATCAGATCAAGTTTTGTTAAGAATTGATTCCTATTGTGAGGGACCTGAGGATATGACAGTCACTTAGAAGTATATAAAATAGAGCAGGGTCATATGTCATTGCAGAGGAGGAGAGATCTGGAAGCAAGAATTATTTTTAAAAGATATTAAAAACTTTTCTTGGCAATTACTATTTTTATTAATTAGACTGCAGTAATCCTTTTGGATATATCTTTCAAAAGACATAATCAAGAGACTCTTTAGGTATGTGCTGTTTATGGCCACCTATTTGTCAGTTGTTTTCAATACTATCCTGTAAACAAAAGCCTTGAATTAAAGGTCAGTGATTATCATTACTAAGGCAACTTTGAAAGGTAACAGTCATAGTAGCTTAAATCAGTGACAGTAACATTATCATCAGAAATGTGTTTAATAACATGTCCCCAGTATTATGGAGAAAATCCTTCTTTAATTTATTCTTACAGGTTTTGAATTTATTGACCTTCTTAATTTTTATATGCTCAAGCTTCTCTTTGAATTTCTGATGACTCTTTACTCTTAAATTATTTCCATTAAAATTTATGATCTGCATGAATAAAATCAAGAGGACTCAATTAACATATCAAAAGTTTTATTCATTATTATTAATTTATCTTATTACTCAATCCCTTCATAATAGCAAATAAATGTTTTGTGTGAATAATATCTAGGTCATCTTGAATTTTAAAAATGTTATATACATACTGAACTGTCAACAAGTAATACTTAAATATTGACTAGAAACTATCATAAAATAGTAATTCTTTTCTTATAAATACTCCTACAAGGTCCTGAAATGGCCTTCATGAAAATTTGACTAAAAATGAAAATAAAAATAACAAAGAAAAGTACGAAATAGGTCTGATATAACCCCAGATGAATCTTAGTTCATCAGTTTATGGGGAAGTCTGTAGTTTTACTATCAGCAAACTTAATCAATAAAAATTCATTTAAATTTTTAAAACTTTTTGAATATTTTGTGTGTGTGTAGGTGGTATACATGTGTGTGTATGAGTGTATGTATGAGTCTGTGGTGTGGTGTGTGTGTGTGTGTGTGTGTGTGTGTGTGTGTGTGTGTGTGTGTGTGTACACTTGCAAAACCTAGAGGAGAACCTTTGAGGAGTTGATTCCCCCCTCAGCTGTTTAGTTGCTCAGAATGGAATGCAAGTACTCAGGCTGGGTTGCAAGTGTCCTCATCTGCTGAGCCATCTCATTGGTCCAAGATCTTTAGTTTTAAACTGTAAAAATAGCAATTTTATACTGCATTTCCTCCAATGAATATAATCCTATATAGAACTCAAAATTAGAAATGAATTATGAGGAATTTCAATTCTTTAATTCAATAAAAATCAACTATATCTATAGTCAGAGTTGCTATTTAATAGTTTTATTCTCTTCTTTCTACCCCATCCATCCCACATACTCTCTCCATTCTCCTGGTCATATTTCATCTTCCATCTTTCACTTTCTTTTTGTACTCCCTTTTATCCAATCTTTTCCTGCCTGACTTTAACCTTCATGTACTAAAATCTCCACATATTAACAAGAGGAGAAATTATAGGCCTATATTCTTTTTCGTCCCATTGGAAACATTTGTGTCAAAGGAATGAGTTGCTCTTTCTAAATACTTTAGCAGGAGGTAGAGAAGGAGGTATTTTGTTGAGTACTAAATGATTCTGTAGCTGCGACTCAGGTGGTATGACATACAGTGAGAGGATGGCTACGTCAGATGCTCTGCTGAACTTGGCAACTCTCCCTGAAATGGAGGTTCAGAGATAGCCTTGTCTTTTCATGAAGGTATTGAAAACCCAGATTTATATGCCCAAATCTGGAAACTGAATCACTTTTTGACCCATAAGTTGACCTGCAATGTAATCGGTGGGCAGAAAACATGTAAGGACTCTTTCATGCTCTTTCCTCAGGCTTGATATCATTGTGTATGAAAGGACTATCTCACTGGACTTTGTGGTGTTGAACTAGAAAAATCATGTTCTGAATTCCAAGGACTCCACAGTCAGTGTTCTGACCCCTTCAGACAAACTTTGGGGTTACATTCTCTGTCAACACCATCAAGAGTTCTATACTCTAATGTAGGGTCTAGAAAGCATTTAAGATGGGTTTTTTATGTGGGAAGGAAGAAGAGGAGTTCCATTTCCCCCTTGGATTTGCCTAGTCTCTTTCCTATTTACATTTAGCTATGCTTTTTTGCTTCCATTACACACTCTCTGCCCCTATTTGGGGAGGCAGAACAATAAACTGATCCTATAGGACACAGTTATAATTAATTGCTCAAAAAACAATAAGCAAAAACGAAGTAATGCCTGTATCCCACATTCCAGACTTGTACAGACCTTTTATTTGACTATATTTAACCAGCAGTCCTAGCATTTACTATTTTATATGTTCCAAGTGAATATAAACAGAAGTTAGCCTCACTTCAGTTGAAATACCTCCTTTGTTTCTGACTTATCTCTGATAAAATACAATATTCAAACACATTAAATTGTGATTCCTATACTAAAATAAAAAATTGCCAAAAAGTTACTTCTAATAAAAGAAGGATGTTGTAAAATACTAAAATCATCTCAAATGAGAATTACAGAGTCTGATATTCTGTATAAGAGTATTTTCACTGCCGAAAGCATGGACTACACACATTGCTGTGCAATGCTGTTCCAGGAAATATGTACAGTATCAAGTTCATCCAAGTTAATTCCTGTCTATCATAGGAAGGCTCACACACAATCAGATAATCCCACTGGGGACCTCATGTAATTCTCGACATTCTCTTCAAAGGACATTCTGCTATCTCCTCAACACATCTAATGACTTACACCACCTTTCCTGATTAAGAACATGAAACATACTGCTCTATCATGATTTTGCTAAAACTCATCAAAGCATCACACCTAACAGCTTTTTGACTTAAAGATAATCAAAGTTAAAGGTGAAACAAGTCAACTCTACAAAGGTTTGAAAATTACTTCCTTTACATTGTGGTTAGCTTGTAAATACAGAGTCTCAATAAAGAAAGTGACCATGACTTGATTTTAAATAAATGTTGTAAATTTGTCTTAAATTATTAATTATTCCTTCAAATTAGAAGAGTAATAACTAGTTTTGGGCAAATGGAAGAAAACATTTTCCATTTAACTTTAATTACTATAAAGGTCAGCAGCATAATTTATCTTCAAGCAACCATAACTGCTTATCTCATTTTTTTCTCAGTGATTTTTTTTCTCATTGTTTTGTTACAGGCCAGTAATTTAAGCATGACAGGTAATTCCCCAGTTTCCATTTTCCACCTTCTAAAAGTAAATACTAAGTGATTCAAGTACAGGATCATATTTTGAATTTTTTGCTTACTATTTAAAATAACGCAGGCGAACTATGAAAACCTGATCTCTTCCTCCAGTGGTGACTAATTGTAGTTATTGTTCTTGGAGAAACATTATAAATTATATGTCCACTTCCATCTCAAAGGAAGCTCAATGTTGGAGATTCTATTAAACTTATTTTAACTCCACTTCAAGCATAGCTCTGCCCCATCTTCTTATACAAAGTCATGACCTAGTAGTGTTTGTTTATATTTTTTTATTTTTTAATATATTTTATTAATTTATTCATATTACATCTCAATTGTTATCCCATCCCTTGTATCTTCCCATTCCTTCCTCCCTCTCATTTTCCCCTTACTCCCTTCCCCTATGACTGTGACTGAGGGAGACCTCTTCCCCCTGTATATGCTCATAGGGTATCAAGTCTCTTCTTAGTAGCCTGCTATCCTTCCTCCCCATCCAGGGGACATGGTCAAATATTTAGCCCAAGGGGCATGTCCCATGAACGTCTTCACTTAACAGGAAAGTGGGACATACAGAAGGACATCCTATTGGGACTTTAAGTGAGAGAAGCATGAGAGAATGGGGAAATCGAAGGATTCAGAGGGTCCTAGAAACCTACAAGAAGAACATTATGACAGGCAGATCTGGGCCCAGGGGTCCTGCTCAAACTATGGCAGCAGCCAAGGACAATACATGTTTATATTTTCTATCCGTTTGTAACTATAGCAGTATGGAGAGCTATTAATGCGCACTCAGAGGATGTAATAATATTGTCTTCTACACATCTGTATCTGCATCACGCTCATGAAGAAGCCGTCAGTTTCTTTTCCCTAGAATGAAATGCAGTCAGTTCCACTTATCCTCTAATACAACATATTTGGAATATTTCACAAGCAATTAAAGCCACAGAAAAATCTATAGCAAAGCCCTCATTCTACTTTTGATACAACTTGCCAGGGGTCTGCCTTGGCACCTCTGTACCCTCTGCCTTCCTCTGCTCTGTAGGGCCCGGCAATTTCATTTCCAGTCACGGATCCTGGTTACCAACGAAGCTGGCAAATGAAAAATAACTCAGCCGGGGCCATTTTACCCACCAGTGAGCCCTGTCTGTAGCTAATTCCTCCCTGAGGTTTTCTTTCTTTCCACTAGCAAGTTCTCAAAGCCCTAACGCGGGGCTGCAGCCTGGTGCCAGTTGTCTGAGGTTTCAATTAAGACGTGGAAATATCAAAGAAGAAACAGGCAAGCTTGTCCAACAGTGCCTCACTTCCCTCTCAGTTCGAATTCGGAGATGGCAAGATACTAGCGGGGGTGGGGTAGGGGTGGGGGTGGGGAAGGTGATTCATTAATCCTCGCAACAGACTCAGGTGGTTTAGAAGACAGAAACGAAGCCAGCACTAAGATCAGTTTGAATGGCTCCTCTGTTGGTTGTATACATTGGAAGCTGACTGTGAAAGCTGTATGGACGGACTGAACCCTATGGCTAACCTCATGGTGCAAATGTGTTGATCAAAGGCCCTCTGTCAGTATCTGATTAAGAGCCATGTAAGAGCACTGAAGACATTTCCTTCTGCTTAACAACTCTGATTACAGGGGTTCCTGCAGTGAGTGTTCCTGTGAGCAGTCAACCAGGTCCCTGGGCTCCAGCTGTAGCTATAGAGTTTCCCAATGGCAGAACTTCCCGTTGCTAAAGGCTTCGATTCATTCACAGCTTGTAAATCAGTAGCCTGTAAATCAACAGATCGAGCTACTACTGTTTAAAGCGCAGTTTCCTCAACAAGCTTCCTTCTGGTTTTGTTTTCATATATCAAGGACATGAAAAAAGAAAGTGTTCAAATTTTAACACCTGGTCCACAGGGGCTCAGCAGGAGACGCGCGCGTTACACTGAGCTTCAAGGTTTTGTTTTTGTTTCAGTAAGAGCAAGGACTTCGCAGCTAAAGTCAAAAGATAGCATTTGCTTAGAGAGGTGATAGGAGTCCATTTCAGGGAAATATAAATTACTGATGCTGTATGCGTCTCAGCAACCTTGAATGTCTAATGGGAAATGTACGAAGCTGAAACGAACTGGAATCAAGACTTTAGTGTTTGTTTTGCCTTCCAAAAGGAAATGTGTATAAATAAAATTAGAGATTGCTCTGACATGTGTAATCGAGCTATTTTGAACACTTTGTGATGAAATATCTGTCAAAAATGGATGGAGACAAGATTGGTTAATTACAGGAAATATTGGTTGGGAATGATCAATTATACAGAATAAGACATTAAAAATTCATAACTGAAAATGTGTCAAAAATGCCACCCTTCACCCTTTCATGCATCATCTTGGAGCATTTTAGATAACGGTAACAGATTTTTCATTTTCTGTAGAATAAAATAATTCATTTCAATCATTATTGTTATGTTTACTTGAGAATGCAGAATTTTGTGAGACATAATTTGTTTTGTTTTGGTTTTTTATGGTTTTTTGAGACAGGGTTTCTCTGTGTAGCCTTGAGTGTCCCAGACTCACTTTGTAGACAGGCTGGCCTCGAACTCACAGCAATCAGCCTGCCTCTGCCTCCCGAGTGCTGGGATTAAAGGCGTGCACCACCACGCCCGGCTCAAGACATAATTTGTAAATTTTAATGTTGTATCCAAAATCAGCATTAAGTGTTGATGCTAAATATCAAAGACAATTATTATTTATATTTTACACTGGCCCTAAAACTAAAAAATAATAAAAATAAATAAATAAAGCAGAAACTTAATAATCTATGTTCCTTTCAGAGATTGGGCATGCTGAAAGAATGGATTCAGAGTGTATGGTTGTCTTTCGGCTATCAGAAATAAAGGGAATCTTAGAAATAATTCCTAAAGCTCATTCTTACCTTTAAACAGACATGGGTTACAAGAGCAACGCAGATCTTAGAGAGCAAATTTGTAAGGTAGAAGCTCCCTTTGAGATAGAGAAGAAGAAACCTGGCTCTATTTTTGACAAAGAAGGCTAAGACTACAGTGTTCACACACAACTAACACACAGCGATGTCCTCAAGGGCCTTGGTTTAGCCTTGTAGACAGAAAAGTATAGTTATCTATAGAAACATCCAGGGAACAGAGAAAGAGACAAGGTGCTGACATGGCATGCTTTACTTGCAGGTAATCTGTGTTAGTATGAACAGTTTATGGGCCTGGTATTTGCAGATCTGACATATGTCCCTTTTTCATGATAGAGGAACAAGACTGCAGATAGCATCTTGGTGTTCACATCCTAAGGGAGTTTCTGCTCTGAGATGAAGTCAAACCCCAGGAAGGAGCTTGTTACATCTTGTTATTCTTGTTACATCTCAATGGTTATCCCATCCCTTGTATCCTCCCATTCTTCCCTCCCTCCCATTTTCCCCTTACTCCACTCCCCTATGACTGTTCCTGAGGGGGATTACATCCCCCTGTATATGCTCATAGGG
The DNA here is from genome assembly GCF_903995435.1 of Acomys russatus. NCBI lineage: Eukaryota > Metazoa > Chordata > Mammalia > Rodentia > Muridae > Acomys > Acomys russatus. The sequence continues at coordinate 44,336,774 of NC_067144.1, read as the reverse complement.
TATCAAGTCTTTTCTTGGTAAGCTGCTGTCCTTCCTCTTCTTTAAGTGTTTCTCAGCCACTTGATATTCCTCTGTTGAGGATTCTCTGTGTAGTTCTGAATCTTATTTTTTAATTGGGTTATTGGGTTTGGTGGTGTTTAATTTCCTGAGCTCTTTATATATTTTGGATATTAGACCTTTGTCAGATGTAGGGTTGGTGAAGATATCATTATACATAAACACAAGCACCTACTAAACCAAATTACAATGTTTAAGATGCAACAGCAAAGTATAAAATGATTGTGGCAATGTACCAAAAATTGGTTTCTTTCACTGTAAAGTATTTTCTTTCCTACATTAGGTAATAATGTAAATGATGAACTGAAAATGAGAGTTTTCAGTGAGTAAATCACAAGGAGGAAAATCTGTAGGCTTTTCATTAAAATACCCTGATGCTTTGAGTACAGACAGTTGGGCTAATATTTTGAGATTAAAGGATAAAGAAAAGACTTACTGTTTTCAGGAAAGCTGTAGATATAATTATCTCATTAATGAAAGAAACAAAAACAATTAACAGGGAACTGAAATGAAAAACGTAGAGTCAGTTAATGGAACCATGGCACTGACCTTCTTTTTCACTTTTCTTGGTTGACAAACTAGGAGTCTGATTTTATTTTTCCAGGTATGGGGTCCTCTAACTCATTCCATATTATCCTAGATTTCCTTTCCATTATCTATAAACCAAGATGGCACTGCAGAGAGGTCTACATAGATGTGCACCACATCTCCTGTCTGGATTTCACTCAGTTGTTGAGGTAGTTCCTCAGCGGATCATCCCACATCACTCTCAGCATCATCAACCTGCACGAATAATGTCCTTCTAGGTTGCCATATAGGTGAGAGAGCTGCTTGGAAAATAAAAAGTGAGTCTAAAGAAGACTGGGAGCTAAGTAAAGCTTGGTAGCTAAATTATCTTACATAGTCTGGAAAGGAAGGGATCCTTATAAGGCAAGTGCACCCTACCAGGCACTCTTTCCTTCCGGGATACCTTATGACCCCTTCTAAGCACATAGCCTCCTTATCAAATCTTTATATTTGGAAAATAATCAGATCTTTGCAAAGGACAAATAACATTTCTTACCACTCTTTACTTCTCTTATTTCAAGCAATGTCTCCGAATTTACCCTGGATTCATACAATCAGACTTTCTGTTCAGCAGTCACAGACTTCTGGGGGAGGTGAGAGACAGGAAGCTCAATCTTTTGAAATTTAGCTTTACATCATTAAGGGATACTGTGCCAATGACAAGCATGAGGGTTTAAAGTCCACAATGGCTTTCTATCATTCCTTCATCGTTCCCTAGTTTGGTTTTGTTATCCAGAGAGACTGTTATCAGCATTTCTGTCCCAACTTTGATTAAATTATTGAATGACACATCAGAACAGAGCTGGCCTGAGTTACAGATGGTGCATTTCTTAAAATACTGTACAATCATGCTATTTATTTATTTATTTATTCAGTCACTCATTCATTTATTTATTCTAGAAATCAATGAACAGTTGCCATTGAAAAGGTAGAAGTGTCCTCTACCCAGCACATACAAGTACAGATAAGAATGTCAGATGACATGTGGTGAGAAAGCTGAGATATTTCATATTTTTAAATTGTTTATTTTCAGCTTTAACATTTAGAGATATATGGGATTAAAAGACATACATTATGACAATGAGGACTGACAGACTGCTAATTTATTACCCGTATTGTTGCAATAATGGGTATAGTCAGTAGGAGAAACCACACTTGTGCATAGATACAAAAGAATTATAAGCCAAACTTTTTACCTGACAGTAAAAAGAGCTTTGAATCACCTGTAGTGAGCATGAATAGATGAGTAGTAGGCCTATAATAAACTCTTTGATCAGGGCATAAGCAAGAAAAGTTGTGGTAAGAAGTAGTAATTAATGTGTTTTCATCAGTAAAATTAATTAAGATGAAATGTATATTTATTTTAAGACCTGTATATGGACTGAATAAAAAATAAAAGTGACAATTATGAAAATTCAAATTATTTTGAAGGAGTAAGGATGTTACACACACAAACACACACACACATACACATACACACTAACTTGTAAGCGGTTGGAAGGAGAGATAAAGAGGATTTGAGGACCCTGGGAGAGAGCTAAAAAGTTATCATTGAAGACAAATGGGAGAAAAATTACTTTTTTTTCATTTGTTAACTTATATGGAAAGGTGTGGCTGTTTGTCAGTTGGCATCATCTGCAAGACATAGTGGCAGGACTTGGCGCTCTCCCATGGGGTGGGTCTCAAGTTCGGCCAGTCATTGATTTGTTATTCTCTCTATCTCTGCTCCATCTTAATCCCTACACTTCTTGTAGAGAGGACAAATTTGGGGTTGAAGTTTTTTTGGGTAGGTTGGTGTCCTCTTTCCATTGGAAGTCCCAGCTGGCTATAGGAAATGGATACTTCAGACTCCTTAACCCACTCTGCTTAGGTGTCTCAGCTAGGGTCGCTCCTATAGACTCCCTGCAGTTCCCCTGTCCCAGAGATGCTGCCCACTCCCTTATTTAGGACTCAGTGGAAGAGGATGTGCTTAGTCCTTTGGTGACTAGAGGAATCAGGGTGGATTGGGGTCCCAGGACTCTGTGAGCCAGAGGCAGACAGATGACTGTGAATTTGAGGCTAGCCTGGTCTACAAAGTGATTCCAGCATAGCCAAGGCTACACAGAGAAGCCATGTCTCAAAAAACAAACAAAAACTGAATTTTAACTTAATGAAATGTATTGTTTTATGTGATTTCTCGATTTAACACCATGATATTTTAATTATTTGAGATTAATGTAATTCTTTCATTTCCTCATTTCCTTTCCTCCTTCTAAACCCTTCAACCTATTCACCTCCACTTTATTTCAAATACATAACTTTGTTTTCTTTAATTACTATAACAGTTGTGTGTTCCTAAATATATAAATGCAACCTAGTCAGTTAATATAATATTACTTTTGTGTGTGTGTATATATATATATATATATATGATTTCAGTGCTGAAATTTGGTATTGGACAACCAGTTGATGTGTTCTTCCCTGGGGAAGACAACTTGCTGCCCTCTCAGCATTCTCTAGTTGCTAGTACTTTGTATTGCATTGGCATCTTGTTAGCATTTCCACCTACCACATAGCATGCTTATCGCTGTCATTCTTGCCACACATTCTAATTACATAGCACACTATTCTATGTTTTTTTAAACTGCATTTGAATTCAAATAAAAAGTAGTACTTAAACATTACCCATGAGAACTTTCAGATACGAGAATACAACTTTCAATGTATATATTTCACACATGGCATCGTCTAAATGTCATTGATAAATCCATTTTTTCTAGCTGATGTACACACATCTTTCCCATGCAACATAGTCCCAAATGTGAATTTCTCCTAGCTGATGCCTTCATGTGTGTATGTGTATTTAACACAGGATTTAAAATATATTTCATTATTATCACTAATATGGCACATTTGCTATTGTTTCTCACATTTGACTATGATTATAATGTGATCTGTAGAAATGGCTTCAATTGAAAATAAAGTAAAAGTTTATGAGAATTGGAGTTGTAGAGTATATGTCAGAAAATTTCATTTAGCTCTTAAAATTTCTTTATTAACAGAGGTTATTAGTACATAGCAATAGTTACTCATGTAGTTACTGTCTTTGGCTGTGTTTGTGCTAGAACAGAAATACTTACTGGTTGTTGCCAATATTATATAAACCAGAATACCTGGGGACCTACAGCATAAAGATTTTTCTATCTCCTTTGAACATGATTGTTTATGAATATTAATGAGTTTCAGTGACCTAACACAATAAAATTGTATTTCTTATGGCTGCTAATCATTTACTAACTAATTTATATTTAAAAGAAAGAAAGTTGCTTAATATACTAATGACTGCGAGATGTGTAATGCAGAGTTTATGTCCTTTTTGAGGAACTCATTTGGTATAAGCAGCAATATTAAGTTTGCAAATTTCAAATCTCATATGAAAGGCAAAAATAATAAAAGTAGGAAAACCCACATCTAATAGGTCTGTTTCAATCAGGACAATTACAGGAAGCCTGAGAGTGAATTCAGCAATGTTTCAAAGTCACTAAGTGGGAGTCAAAGTAGTTATTCAAATTGTATGAGACATAAACATTTATGTATTGCAACATTCATGTCATTTTTCAGTGTACATATTAATTTTCTTTGAAAGCATAACTTCATAATATTAACAATGGTGTCACATACCCTTTAAATTACCTTAGCACCTGCCACCATTGAGCCCACAGTGTATTTTCAATTAATTGTGACTGAACTTGTTAATAGATAAATTTATACATGATTTGGGTTTAAAATGCTCCTAAGACAGAAGAGAGCATATAGTTAGCTTTAAAATTCATAGAGAAACTTATTCAATCTGAATAAATTTTCAGGTGTTGAGATCACAATTAGAAATCTTGGTAAATTTATTGTGCCTTTATTCTATAACACCCAGTTTATTGAGCTCATTTTAGTTCTTAGTTTTGTGATTGAAGCACTTAGCTTAGAAGAATCCAAAGGGCATTTAGAAGTACTTCTTTCACAAGGACCAATGTTGACATATTTTCTCACTTGGGAGGAAATGCCATTTGGCAGTTACAAGGGGTTCACAATTCTCCTGCCTCTGCAACAGAGGCCTGAGGGTAACATGACAACTCACTGCCCATTCCCAGGAGACTCTAATCCAACTGGGGAGAAAATAATCATCATACGTCGCACACGGTACCCTGGGACTTTACATTCTTCATGTAATGTCAAGACTCCTTCCATCACGACACATGAATGACGTGAAATAATAAATAATAGAGACTTTCAATGATTGAACAAATCAAGAAGAAACAAAAAATCATCTTATACCCTACACATTATACATTAAGCTGAAAAGATTTGACAGAATTATGGAAGTTTCTTAAACCAATTAATACATTTAAAGTCAAATGCTGTACCATGCCTTTGTTCTAAGAATTTTTTCTGTTAAGTAAAACATTATTATTGAAAGACAAATAATGTAAAGGACCTTGTAGTAAATTCAAACATATGAGTTCCAATCAACACACATTTTCTTCAGTTATTTAAATCTCACTGAGCAAATATTATCTTTAACAGTCATATTATAAACTATTAAAACTACACACATGTGTACATTCCAACGAGAAATAATTTTTAGATGTCAGTTAAGTTCTTACAACTAGAATTTGATGAAAAAATTCAGTTGATATAATGCTACTTATGGCCATTGCTAATAATACTTGAAGGATGTAATTTCCAGTATTTGTTTTTACTATAGTTTTTTTTATTACTGTTGTTGTTGTTTTGCAAAACTAAACTTATTCATATCATTTCCTCAAATTATTTATAGTTCCTTAAATTTTTCTCCAGCAATTTGTACCAGACTGTTCACGGATAATGACAGTCTTCATTCACAATCTTGTTTAAATATCTTCAAGGCATGGAAGATGGGGAAGTTTGGAGGGAGGAAGGGAAAGGCAGAATTCTTGAAATTATAATCTCAAAAACATTCAAAGTTTATTTTCAAAATAAGAATTTGTTTATCTCGTTTTAATAATGTGTGCATGTGTGTGTGTGTGTGTGTCTGCCTGTCTGTCTGCCTGTCTGCAGGTATGTGTATGTGAGTACAGGTGTCTGAGGAGACCAAAGGTATGGGATCTCCTGGAGCTGGAGTTATAGGCTACTGTGAGCTGCGGCATATGGGTGCTTGGACCTGAAGCATTTTCCTCCACAAGATTTGTGAGTGTTCTGAATCCCTAAGTCATATCTTCTGCCCTCTAATTGAATTTTAATGCAATAAGCAAGACCTCTTGATTTCCTTCTTCCTTTGTCAATAGCAAACCTCCTGGAATCTAATGCTGTATCACTTTTAAGTATTTCCTATTCCAGTTTTTGAATAAGAAATCAATATTGTCATTTATTTGAAAGGAACTATAACTGGCTTAGCTACTAAATGACTTTGATGTATGGATTATAGTTGATTACACAAAATCACACTGCATCAACTGACCTTGATGAGTAAGTTACTTTAAATCAGAGTATAATATCGTCATAGGCAAGGCGTCTCTTGACAACTCTTATTCTTTGGAAGGTCTCAAATATACTTGTTAAGATGATCATTTCTAAAATATATCATTTTTATCTAAATGACTGCTACAATTTTTCTTAGACAGCTCTTGTTTGAAATTAGTGACATCATAACAAATGGCAATTTGGTGTTTACTTTATTAATAATAAATTGAAGTAATTTTGACAATGGTGTATAATTATGAAAAGAAAATTTAACATACAATTCTAAAATCATTTGGTCTAATGCTTAAATGTCCCTATATATTGTAATATATGTTACCTTATATTTCATTTTATAGTTTATATTTTCTCTATAAAATACTTTGTGCATGAGTTTTCATTGCCAGGAATTCAGCTGAAGCACAATGATGTAAAATTCTTTGACCTTCCATGGCCTCTCATCTCTTTCTTTAGGTTCATTTTCAATTTTATTGGTCATGGTCTTTAAACACCATACATTCCAAGCATAAAACTAATTAAATAATTGATATTGACTCTGAAGTTGATTGAACATTTTAGTTTACATAATATAAATAATCACATAACAATAAGACATTTACAAAATGTTTGTAAAAGCTAACAACAGTGATGACACAGAAATAATTCAGGCATTTCCAACCTTGCTGCTGACTCTCAAAAGGTATGAAAGATAAAATTCAAGTTTTCACATATGTTTCAAATCAATTTTAGTTCCACAGAAGTTTGATGAATAATTACAAATTAAAGTAAAATACTAAGGAGAATCATTTAAAAAATATTCAGGTCCTCAAAGAAACATAGAATCTGAAGTTTGCCTGGCTAACCCTTACTTACACATGGGTGGCTTTAGATTATTTTGCAGGAACAACCTCCCTATTTTATACTGATGAGTGCATCCATCTACTATAAAACTTAATTTTTTTCCATAAGCATATATAAAAATTAACTGCAAATACACCAACATTACAATTAATAGACAATAAAATTAAATAAAGGATCATCTTAATGTTCAAATTAATTAATTAATAGAACAAACTTCAGATGAGCACCAAGTTATTAAAGTCTTATTTATGCTATTTTGATTGCACTTTGGTGAGAAAACAAAATTTATTCATAGAGGCTGTACTCTGAATTTTGAGTATGATCTTTTCCCAAGCTATGCAAATGCAATATGGTTCTCTCGCACCATGCTGGGCAGCTACAGGAGGCTTCCATCACCAGCCATCCCAGAAACCCCTCTGACCAAGAAGAGACTCTCTACAGCGAAGTGTGATGATGACCCATGGGTCACTAAATTGTGTATTCGGTGCCTATGAAGAGTGCACCTGTGATCTTAGCTATTAGCAACTGAGCCCTTAGTGGCCATCTCACCTCTCCCATTGATTTGGTGATGTTTGAGCACTCTTGCATTTCTCACTTTCAAACAGTCGTCTCTGTCCTTTCATTAGAAAACTATTCTTATATCAAACAAGAAAGAAACTTCCAGGGGATGTAGTTCCCCGAATGTAGAGGAGGCTGAATTGTGGTGATGTCAGGCTAAAACTGATAGCCCAGCAGTGCATCTTAGGGATGAACCTAGCATCTCTTCATCTTTCATTGTAGCAAACTTTAGATTACCTCTACTCATTCCATATGTACTCGACGTGGAAGAGGAGACATAGAGTCTGATATGCTATGCATATATCTCAGTGTAAATTTTATTTGTCTTCTTGGATCCATCTCAGACAATCCATGTATGCATATTTGAATATATAGAAATCCATAATTGAAACACTGAATATAGTACAATGCAGTATTAATGCATTTATATTCAATATAGGGAGATGCATAACAATAAAAGTGCCCTGAATAAATGCAAATGTATAAATATCAAATCATATGAGTAAATATATAATACAATGATGTTTGTGAAAGTACAATTATGAATATTATTTAAAGTTTCTTTTATTCAATTATACTTTTTGTGTTCACTTTAATTTCAGACAACAGCTAAGATAATAAGGGTCCCTTACCTGGCATACTGTTCAAGGCCTTTACTTCTGAAAAGCCAATATGCTAATTGTTCTGCCTGGACTATCTTCCTGTAACTTGTATTAACTTTTACTATAAAACACAAGAAATACCACATTGGTACCAACTTTGTATGCAGGCTTTCCCTGGCCCTTATTGCAGATGCCAAATCAATTTTCACCTTTATGGGCTCTTATCCTAATATCCATACAGAACTTATCAGTGTTGCTCCTTATGCGTGTCAGAACAGAATGTCAAAGTGTTTGTATCTTTCAAAGGACATGCCCCTTGGGCTAGTGTCCAGATAGAAGTGAGTATATATCATTTGACTCTTTCTGCTTCTGGGTTAACTCACTCATTATGATCATTTCTAGTTCAATCCATTTGTCCACTTTTGGGAATTCCTTGTTTTTAATAGCTGAGTAATATTCCATAGTGTAAATGTACCACAGTTTCTTTATCCATTCTTCTACTGAGGGACACTTAGGCTGTTTCCAGGTTCTGGCTATTATGAATAAAGAACTCCCTGGATGGGGAGGCCTGGTGGCACTCAGAGGAAAGATAGCAGGCTACCAAAAAAAAGACTTGATACCCTATGAGCATATACAGGGGGAGGAAGTCTCCCTCAGTCACAGTCATAGGGGAGGACAGTAAGGGGAAAATGGGAGGAAGGGAAGAATGGGAGGATACAAGGGATGGTATAACAATTGAGATGTAATATGAATAAAATAATAAAATATATTTTTTAAAAGAATATAAAAAAAAACAAATTGTTTGTAACTTTCCATGATATTATGTAGACCTGGGCCTCTGATCATTCTTTCATTCAGAAAAAGTTAACAATGAAGTGTAATGCTTTCTAATTTGCTGACCACGGGAAAGGACTGCAAATGAAAAGGGCATGTTATTAGTAGATGCAGTTGTGTCAGCCCTAACAACAATAGTCGGCCATTAATTAAAATGTTCTTGTGGATGAAATTGTCATCATAGTCAGCTCATTTTTGTTACCCATTTTAGAAGCAAAGCCTATCTGCCTTCTAGAGATGAGATTCCATCTTCTGCTTGTTTGTTCTATTTGTTTGTTTGTTTTTGTTTACTGTATTTTTTGATCAGGGAGTGAATTAAGAATAATACTTCAAATAATTATATTTAGGAATCAGATTTTAATGAGGATATATTCTTCCACAATTTTTGGACTATGATAAAATACTGTAAAGAGAAAATTACAGCCACAGCCAGAGAAGACAGACTGTGTCTACAAGGTGGCTTTGGTGAATGGTGTGTATATTCATTTTCTAAGGCTACTGGTGAAAATGTCTCCAGAGCTGAGTTCCTGGCACAGCTGAAATTATTGTCTTGCAGTTGCAGGATCAAGGAATCTGAGGCTAAGCAGTGGCAAGTATGGCTATTTTTTGTAAGTTTTGTTTTAATGGACTGTATATATGGTTAAATGTTTTATTATATTTTTACATAAACATTTATATTATAACACATATATGCATTAAACTATCTATATCAGAAAAACTACAAAATAATCAGGAATTATATAAATGTTACATTCCAGTGTTTTGACTAATTGTATTTGGCAACCTTGAAGAAAACATATTCCCTATCTTGGTGGGTCTAAAATTCTGGATGTAAATCAATATCTATCTTATCTTGTCATTATCAACTTAAAACATTTATCTAGACCTAAAACATCTTAACCCCTAAACAACTAAGCTTAATTGTAAGACTAAACTATCTGGGATTCAACTCCATTAGAGACTTGATAAGGAATAAAATTAATTATCTGAGTAGGCAAGAAATGCAAGTAAGCAGTTCCAAAATGAGAAAATGATAGAGACAGTTTACTGCCTGAATAGTCACCCAAAACTCTCTATAACATTGGAGCTTCATCTTTAGCCTTCTGGCCCAATATATCTGACAGACACATTTGTGAGGCAGGAAATGTTGAGGACTTTCTTACCCTGTCTTGACAGACTTTGGCAATAGACTCTGCCTGCATCCAAGTTTGTCCATTTTTAGACAGAATTCTGTTCGTGTTTGAAATGAGCCCATTTTGCCCAGTGGCTTATTTGCCACATTTGAATCCATCTCCATAATTATGAAAATAATATAACTCAGCAAGTAATATTTTAGGTGAAATATTAAATGCCAATTATCCAATTATGGCATTTAGTAGTCAAATTTGCTAACACATATACCCACTGTGTGATTTTTACTCATTTAAAATTATATAGCACAGCTGTGAGTTGAAATAAAATTCTCTTTGAGCTTGGCTGAGTATTGCCAGGAGTTAACCTGTCTTATTGTCAAAGAATCTTTAAAATAATAAAAACATCATTAAATGCCATATTCTGTATGCCTCTGAGTTTTTGATGTATCTAACTATTTTACCTTATCTATCTATAGAATCATATCTATCTGTTAAACCTAGGATGTATATTCTTGTGAGAAAAATAGACTAGTACTTGACATGACCATGTTTTGATAAACCAACAATTAACTTGTATTACTTAATTATCATAAGCAGCCTGCAATACCTGATCCGTATGTCCATTCTAGTTTCTGCCAATCTTTGGCATATCTTGGCTTACATGTATATTATGCTCATGTCTACTCTGATGGTCAAATTGCGTTGTCTTGACATCCAAACTTTGCTTACTGTGTAGACATCAGTTATTACATTAAAGCCTAGCTGATTAACTGCACTAACATACTGGATATATAAAATAACTTTCTCCAAATAATGTCATATCCTCAGGTTATATGGGGCAGGATTCTAATGTGTGAATTTGAAGGAATACCTTGAAGCCATATGAGAAATTAGAATGCAGATTTATCTGAATGTCCCATTCTTATTTTTAGGATTCTATGTATTATAAACCAGTGCCACAGCAGAGAACTGACAGGACTATAAATTGATTTCTTTTTAAAATAAAAGGATTGTGTTTTAAAGAATGGGTAGATAATTCTGCTTTCATTTGAGCTTTGATAGTCTCTGTTCAGATTTTGATTTTGATAATTAAAACATCCTATAATGTGTTATGATATCTGTAATTTAAATGAGGTAGGTGAATCATAATTAACTTACATTCTATTTTTGGACATAATAACCTCCTTTTTTATTTCTCAATAGTTAAATAATTTCTTACATTATAATTATATCATTTCTGACCTTCATTCCCTCCCTTCAAACCTTCTCATGTACCTTATCTTTCTCTCTTTCACGTTCATGGTCCCTTTTCTTTAATTGTTGTTACACACGTGAATACGCACAGAGAGACACACAGACACATACACACATATAGATATATACTTGTAAGTACATAAATACAACCTGCTTGGTCTATATGACTTTAGTTGTATGTGCATGTTTCAGAATTGACCATTTTGTATCAGACAGCTAATTGGTGTTCTCTTCTTTGGGACACTTTTTCTCATTCTAAGCATTCTTTAGTTTGTTTAGTGTAGGAACCAGGCCCGACTGGGCTGCCTGCCTCTCTTGCTGTTTCATGTCCTGTTTCTAGCAGCTTCCATGTCTGTGTTTATCTTGGTTAGGTAGTCATGTTTACTGCTCTGAGAACGCACCCCTCCCTTCCTCGAGACTTTTCCTCCTGTGTGCAATCAACTCTTGAGGGATTTCACCTGGGAGGAGGATTCCTGTTTTGCTGTCTATAAGAAGGCTCTTTGGAACTCTGGGGAGAACGAAAATAAACCACTGCCGCAGCTGCTGCTACAGCTGCTGCTCTCTTAGCACGAAGGACCCACTGTGTTATTGTGTGTGTGTGTGTGTGTGTGCGCGCGCGCGCGCGCGCGCGCGTGTGCATGAGTTAAATCCGCGGTCCCTCACCCTCGCCACAAGTGGAGGTTCCATCGAGATCAGGGAAAGAAGGGAGGAATCTGACGGATCGCCCAGGGAAGCTGGCCAGCACCTCAGGGAGGTAGGAAATGTGCGTATTGGAAATAGGTGCCGCAGGTTCGTCCACGGTTCTGGTGGGCTAGTGATTAAGGCACCAGGATTAAGTATGAGAGTGTTAAAGATTTTATAAAACAATAGAATTGAGTAGTCCTTGGTTTATGGTACCCAGAGACCGAATTATGCAAGATTGGGATCAGATGAAGTCTGATCTCCAGAGGACTTTACGAAATGAAGGGTCCAACAGTGTTCCTATTGCTACCTTTTCGTAATGTTAGAGATGTGCTTAGGAGCGAGGATGAGAAAATAAGAGAGCAGCTAGGAAGTTTGGAACTTGCCCTAAATGTGTAGGAGGAGCAATCTGTAAAATCTTTGGCCCCATCTGAGATTGCCTCTGATATATCTTCTTCTAATTCTGAGGAAGAAGAGGCAACTTTAACCTCTGAGATACGGGCCCTAAAGAAGTTGTTGAGGGAGTGTAAGATTGAAGGAAAAGAAACTAGAGGAGAGCAGCCCCCGGCGTATAACCCAGATACTCAAAGTCAATTATCTTTGGCAAAGCCTTCTGCTCCCTCTCGGGGAGTAGTCTTTGCAGTAGTTGAAGTGCCTCACGCAACTAACCCAGGGCAAATGCAGAGACAGCATGAAGCCCTCCAGATTAAAGACATAAAACAGCAAGACAGGCAGGCAGCCCAGTCGGGCCTGGTTCCTACAGTTTAGTAGCTCTTTGTCTTGGGTTGAGGTTCCATGAACTTTATCCATTTTATATTAGCATGTTTATTGGCATTGTCCTTGTTCAGATCCTGTTTTGACAGCCATGTTGGTGAGACTTCATCGGTGTAGCCTCTGACATTTCCAGGAGATACAATATCAAAGCAAAATGCCTGCTTCTCTGGATCTTACTATTTTTTCCTCCCACCTCTTCCAAAATGGCCCCAAAGCCTTAGGAATAAGAGTGTTTTGTAGATGTACCACTTGGAACCAGGCTCCACAACCCTTCATCTTGCTTTCTTGTGGCCTTTTTCTGTTACAAAGAGAAGTCTCCTTGATTAAAAAAAAAAAAAAAAAAAAGGTGAGGACCACACATATAGATGGGTACAAGGACAAATATTTAAAATGTAGTTGGAGATTATGCTGGTTTTAAAAAGTAATGGCTGTAGGTTGTCCTCCAAGATTCAGGATTTTATAAGCTCTGCATAGTTGTCTTGGTTTCTAGTACTGAGCATTATTTTCCTCTGGTTCCGAAGGTTCCGTTTAGTTGGTTACTAACAAGGTGCACATGCCACCACTATACTCTTAGTTATGAGTTAGCTTATTATGTTGACAACCTTCTTCTCTTTATCTTTGTAAACTATCTATTATATTTCCTCAAAGAAACAAAAGACAGGTCTAAAAGACCTGGTATGAAATAAATAGAGAATACTTGACTTTGTAAATATAATTAGAATTCCTAGGTGATTTAAAAGCCATTGGGAATTTGAAATTATTTCAGTTAAGCAAATTTGTAGTTCAATAAAAAGTTTTCTTTTTCACTTACAGTTGAAGCTTTTTAATATAAGCTGCTTTCCATACCTCCTGGTGTTAAGTAAAGTTTTTTGGCTTTACACACACACACACACACACACACACACACACACACACTTGATTATGTGAATGTTTTCCTCCAAGATCATGGGAAACATGTTTCTCTCCTAGCTTAAAAAGAAAAAAAGTTCATATATTCCACAAGCAGTCAAACTCAAGCTAAGACCTGCTAAGGTTGCATTCAAAGAAAAAATAATCTAAGTAATCCTGTAATGAGAACCAGATACAAAATTTTACATTGAGAAATGACAGAATAAGTATGCATTAAATGTATGTTTGATACACTTATTATTATTATTGTTGAGGAGGGTCAAGCTGTGATCTATAAACTATTATGGATTTATGCTATCAATATAATAACATAATTATGAAAATAATGGCATATAATAGTCAAATTTGCTAACACATATACTCACTATGTGATTTTTACTAATTTAAAATTGTATAGCACAGCTGTAAGTTGAAATAAAATTCTGATTAATTTCTGTGTGAAACAAAATGTTACAAATATTCTAATAGATTTCATCCCAGCTACAGAAACAAAGACAAATAAATGTTCACATTTTTAACCATTGACAGTTTTTCTTGTGTCCCACTTTTGTGTGAATTTGTTATGTGTTCAATATCTTTTTGTAAAAATCCTGTATGAAGTGAACTCTTTTGTGGAAATGGATTCTTTGTAGTGGAAAAGTCCAACTTATATATAACTATATGCATTCTTACATATACATATATATCAAATAAAGTGAGAGATCTTCAACTTTATCAACTTGCTGACACACATAAAAGGGCTAGATTTCACCTGCTGTGCACTAAGAACGCCTGGAAATAGTCAAATACATCTACACTTTGAAATTATTACAACATAGTGAAAAATGTTTTGATCATGGAATAAAAGTGTTTACCTATCAAGGACAGGAATGATGAATATAATTTTAAATAATTTAACCAGCCTCTGTGTGTTTCAAATTTCTTATCTTCAAAATAAGAAACACTCTCCCTTATAGGTTTGTTTTTGTTTGGGGCCTAAATATATAGTTTGTATAAATAATTTGTTACTGATTCATCATATTAAAAAAACAGGATCAACTATTGTCACAGTAATTAATACTCTGAAGGATAAAACTGAAGAAGTATTCATCCCCTGTGTACCCCATTCCTGGTCCAGTGCCTCATCCCTGAAAACCCTTAGTGGCCACCTGGGGAAGACAGGTGAGATCTCTCCCTGCCAGACACTGCTTGCACCAGACCACTGGGTAAACAGAGCAGCAGTCAATTACACTAGTCTCTCTGCACCCTCCATCTACCAGACCTCACCCCTACTTACATTCTTGGAGGCCCAGGGCTCCTCCGGGAAAACCAGGTGAGACACCATAGACAACAGTCCCCACTCTGGCCTGTCTTCCCTGCAAACCTAGCAATGGAGAAGACCACCCTGCCGCTTGTAAACCCCATAACAAGTCCAGTTCATGATCCCTGGAGGCCCTTGATGGCCACCTGGGGAAGACAGGTGAGATCACTACATGCCAGCCTCCTGCTGGCACAAGGCCACTGGGCAAACAGAGCAGCTGTGAGCTACCCCCAGGCTCTTGAGCCCTCCATCTACTGGACCTCACCCCTTCATGCATTTCTGGAGGCCTAAGGCCCCCCAGAGACCACCAGGCCTCAGGGCAAACACAATAGCAGTGAATTATGTCTGGTTTCCTTCACCTTCAATCTACTGCACCTCACATGTATATGTATTCCCAGGAAGCCTGCAGCCCTCAGGGACCACTAGCCAGTACTAGAGACAACCAGATGGCTAAAATCTAGAGCAAGAGCATAAACAACCATGTGTGTCTTTCTGGGTCTAGGTTATCTCACTCAGGATGGTCATTTCTAGTTCCATCCATTTGCCTGCACATTTCAAGATTTCCTTGTTTTTTTTATAGCTGAGTAGTATTCCGTTGTATAATTGTACCACACTTTCTTTATTCGTTCTTCAGTTGAGTGGAATCTAGGTTGTTTCAAGGTTCTGGTTATTACAAATAAAGCTGCTATGAGCATAGGCAAGCAAATGTCTTTGTTGTGTGGTCAACCATCTTTTGGATGCCCAGAAGTGGTATAGCTGGGTCTTGAGGTAAAGATATTCTCAGTTTTCTGAGAAAGAACTAGATTGATTTCCAAAATGGTTGTAAAAGGTTGCACTCCAACTAGTAATAGAGAAGTGTTCCTCTTTCTCCATATCCTCATCAGCATGTGCTGTCACTTGAGTTTTTGATCTTAGTCACTCAGATACGTGTAAGATGGAATCTCAGAGTCGTTTTAATTTGCATTTCCTTAATGATTAAGGACATTGAGCATTTCTTTAAGTGCTTCATGGCTGTTAGAGAGTCCACCTTGAGAATTATCTGTTTAGCTCTGTGTTCCATTGGGTTGTTTGTTAGTGTTTAATTGTTTCGGGTCTTTATGAATTTTGGATATTAGCCCTAAGTTGGATATAGGATTGGTGAAGTTCTTTTTCCAATC
The DNA here is from genome assembly GCF_903995435.1 of Acomys russatus. NCBI lineage: Eukaryota > Metazoa > Chordata > Mammalia > Rodentia > Muridae > Acomys > Acomys russatus. The sequence goes on along the minus strand of NC_067144.1, from coordinate 44,320,618 downwards.
TGTAGACTGCTATTTTGTTCTATTACCAGGACCCTTTGCCTTACAGAAGATTTTGAGTTTCAATAGTTCCCATTTATTAATTATTGCTCTCAGGGACTGAGCTGTTGGTAATCCGCTCAGGAAATTGTCTCTTGTGCCAATGAGTTCATGGTATGTACTAACTTATAAGTGAATTTTAGGCATTTAGTGCAGGCAAAAGCATACTGCAATGCACAGACCCAAAGAAAATAAACAACAAGGCAGACTCAAAGGAGGATGCTGAAATCTTATAAGAAGTTGAAATAGAATACACAGATACCAGTGGTTGAAGAGAGGGAACAAGGTAGGAAAGGGATACAGGGAGAAATGAAGATGGAGTTACTACCTTGGGAGAGTGTGAGTGGAAGGATAGAAGGCCTGCAGAGAGAAGAGAAAGCATGGAATGGGCATCTCTGTGACAAGCTGGAGTCCTTAGTCAAAATGAGGGAGACTATAGCTGAGAGTCCTAGGAACGGGGGCTATGGAGGGGGAGAGGAGAATAAAAGGACCCAGAAGGGACTAGAGCTCCACAAGAGAGAGCCAACTAATCTGGGCCCAGTGGCGGCTTGCAGCTACTGAAACATCAACCAAAGACCATATATGGGCTGGGCCTAGGCCCCATATGTGCCCAATGACAGCTTGGCCTTCAATTGGGTCCCTTAGTAAGCTGTGGTTGTCTCTGAGAAGGATTCTGTTGGATGTTTTTCAATCACTTACCCCTGGAGGGCTGCCTTGGCAGGCCACCATGGGAGAGGATGTACTCAGTTCTGATGTGACTTGATGTTCTAAGAGGAGAAGATGGGGGGAGGCTCCCCTTCTCTGAGGGCTAAGGGAGGAGAATTAGGAGAGACGATAAAGGTAAGGCATCAAGGGGAAAAGAGGGCTACGATTAGGATATAAATTGAATAAATAAACAAAAGAAAAACTTAAGCATGTTTTCAGTTACATAATTTTCTTGATTTGTGTGTGTGTGTGTGTATGTGTGTGTGTGTGTGTGTGTGTGTGTGTGTATGTGTGTGTGAGTGTGTGTGTGGTTTTGTGGGCCAAATCCAAAACCTTGTATCTCCTAGGCTGATATTCTACCCCTGAATTACCATCTCAGATATTTTCAGTTGTTTTTTTTTTTTTTTCAAGAATTATTGCTTTTGTGTCTGTTACTACATTTGTTAGTTATGGCCTAAATTCTAATCTTTAAAAATATTTGGAATTGGTGTCTTAGGGTCTCTATTGTCGCAAAGAAACAACATGGCCATGCAACTCTTATAAAGGGAATCTTACAATTAGGAGGTTTAGTCTATTATCTTTATGGTGGGAAGCATGGTGGCATGCAGGCAGACATGGTACTAGAGAGGTAGCTGAGAGTTCTACATCTGAACTGGCTGAAAGCAGGAAGAAAGTGTCATACTAGGTTGGACTCAGTCATCTGAGATCCTCAAAGTTTGCCCCTAGTGACACATTTTCTCCAACAATGGCATTCCTACTCCAAAGAGGCCACACTTCCTAATAGTGTCACTCCCTATGAGCCTATGTGGGCTATTTTCTTTCAAACCACCACAGTAGGTATACTAAATTATTTAAAAGTGCTTATTAAATACATACTGTATTTTAATCATTGATACAGATTAATGAAATAATGATAAAAGGGAGTATGTGACTCAGCCTCATGGTATATTACAGAAGAATTTAGGTCAACACTGGGTAGATTGCTTACTTCTTATAGTGAGAAAATTGCCAGCCTCTATTTTAGCTGGAAAAAAAACACACTGACATATATAATTAGTTACTATATATAGAAAACATCTACTCACTGGGTTCCAAATCCATCTTTAGACTAATTGCTTACTACAGCACTAAATATGGATTTGGGGTACATTGGCTTTTTCTGCCTAGCACCTGCATGCTGCAGTTCATGTAAGCACTTTGTTTATTCTTGGAGCTAGTCTACTAAATTAAAGAGTTGTTAAATCTATGTCCCAGGTTCTGAGAGGCACCCTGACCCAAGCACTGATCAAAGTTTCAAGCCTTGCCCCTGAGAGTGGTAGAGAAAGAGGTATGTAAACAGAAAATGACCTCATTTATACTGAAAGTGTGAGCAGAGTTTTTTGGGGTTGTGGGGGAAAAGTAAATAATGTCTAGAGTTTAGATTTAGAAAAGAGCTTGAAATGTAAATGTAGGAAAATAAAATTTATGAAACATGAAGTATATGAGAAACTTTTACACTGTTATTCATTATGCTTCTTAATGAAAAAAAAAATAAGAACAGAAGACTTATTCTGAAAGTAGAATTAGGATTATAAAGATTCTGGGAGCAACTACCAAGCAACAACAATCAAAAAAAAAAAAAAAATCAAGCAAGCAAGGAAACAAACAAAACACTGTCAGGGGAAAACAGTGAATAATAGTATCCTTTTAGCAAACTACAGTGTGAGGAAATCCTGTGTGTCTTCAGACTGGAAAGAATGTCTCTACAGCCCAGGAAGGAATTTACAAGGTGTTGAGGAAATATGTATGCAGATGTAGCACTTATAAAGTAAATTTCCCTTTTTATGGAAAAAGAAAAATGCCTTATGCATGAAATATATCAATTGATCATCTGAATACTCTTCTAAGGGTGAACAATAACATTAAATTTTTACTTTTATGCATCACCACTCAGTTTTATAAGCTTAAAGAAAAATATACATATGTCTGACATATGACATTCTTTTTGTTTTGTTTTGTTTTTTATTTTATTTTTACATATATTTATATTATAACACATATATACAATAAACTACCTACAGCAAGAAGAAACACTAGACATCAAGACCACTCAGGTGTCTGACCTAAGACTGTGTACATCAGGGGAAAGATCCTGATGAATAGTTAAAAGACATAGAAGCCAAATAGAATAGAAGCCAAAGGCCTCTTCTGATGACAAGTGTCATCCACTTTCTGTTTTTAATGTTTTTTCCCATAAGCCCAGGCAACAATAACAGAATCTCTCTGAGACTTGGAACAACCAGTTTCCCAATTAATTGCCCTGACTAATTTCATCTTCATTAGTTTGTTAAAGACTCCCATAGCTGGCCTTCTTTTCATTATTTGAGTGTGCCTTTTGGGTGTTATAAATATCTAGATATGACCCACATAGTCATCTGCTTTTGATTAAGATTATGAAGAATGAGTTCAGAACTCCCCCCCTCCCCCTGCCCATGACTCAGAGTTTTGGTAGGAGTCTGAATTCACAAGGACTTTCAAAATAACAGAAAGGAAGTATCTAAAAGGAACCCTGAGTTGGGAGCTGATTCAGCAATTCTGACCTCCTGTGGGCCTAAATTCCTGTAGATGATGTAGATTTCTGAGCTCTGGAAACAACATTCTGTTTTGTTCCTCCTGTGCAGCCATGGTAACAGACACCTGTTGGGACTCATCCTGGCTTCTCCTTTAAATTTTTTATAGGTTTGTTTCTATTGTTTATGCAGCTGTTTTCATTGGGTAAATTAGGCTTATTTTAAATATTCAGAGTAGTGTTTGCCTATGTGCCTTAAATTAACTGGTATAATTTCTTGTACCAGGAGTAATCCAAGGATGGAAATTTTTTAAATTTTATTAATTTATTCAGATACAACTCCCATCACTTATATCCTCCCATTCTTCCCTCCTTCCCTCTTTCACTCTATTCCCCTCCCCTAGGTCTATCACCGAGAGGGACCTCCTCCCCCACTATATGGTCATAGGCTATCAAGTCTCATCTTGGTAGCCTGCTTATTCTTTCTTTGAGTAGCACCAGGCCTCCCACCAAAGGGAGGTGGTCAAATATGGAGCACCAGAGTTTGTGTCAAAGTCGGTCTCCACTCTCCATATAACTGTGGAGAATGTCCTGTCCATTGGGTAGTTCAGAGTAGGGGTTTGATGTTTACTATTGTATTGTCCTTGGTTAGTGCAATAATTTGAGCAGACACATATGGGCTGCAATCCACCTGTCATGATGTTCTTCTTATAGGTTACTAGGACCATTTGGGTCCTTCTATTTCCCCATCTCCTATATTTCTCTTACCTAGAGTCTCAGTAGTATGTACTCACATCTATCCCAATCTCCTGGTAAGTGAAGACTTTCGTGGGACATGCCTTTTGCCTAGTGCCCAATTACAAGTGAGTATATTCCATGTGAGTCTTTCTGCTTCTGGAGTTAACCAAGGATGGAAATTTTAAGCTAGGTTTCAGAGGTGAAATATAGCTCTACTTGAGTGGGATACTGTTGACCAACGATTTACAGAGTGCTAGGATTATACAAATGATTACCTATCTGGGCTGAGAATAAATTGCCAGTCTAATGGAAGACTGTAAAAGAGCTAGGAGTGGCTTCCCATGACTATTTAGTGTGACAGGTGCGATGTTTACTCAAATTGCAATGGAAAATCCACTTTCCAAGGCACATAAACAGACTGCACAGAAAAGATTATAGAAAATGCCAACTCACATCATTGAACTTTCCACTCAAATGGGTAAGAAGCAGCAAGAGCTACAGGCTGATATTTGAGCCAGCCAGCAAGGTGGCTGTGCTGTGCAAGCCCGTTCTGTGTAAGCATGACAACCTGAATCCCAACTAGGAAGTCCAACAAAGGGCAAAGAACAGAAATGACTCTACCATGTTGTCTGTGATCTCCATATGTGTATTATGCCATGCTTGTGGAACACACACATACACACACACACACACACACACACACATGCATGTGTGCACACAATAACACATTTATACTCACATAATAATAATTAACATTTTAAACAATGTTTTGGTTCTGGAAGTTGTAGAGAAACCATGCTGCTCATCAAGATAGATCTAAGTATTAACTGGTGAAGAATGATATGTGAACATGAAAATCACTTTAGTGTCACTTATAGAAAGTGAAGACATTAGTGAAAATGGAATAGGCTTTTAAAAACTTATGGGGAATATTTTACATATTCTCAAATGAATCTAGAACCATTATCCATCCTCATTTGTAAGCAGAATCTAGAAATCCATCCTTCCTTCTTTGAGGGAGCTAGCCTGTTAGTTTCCACCTATTAAGAACACAATGCACACTTAGGAGGAAGTCTGCAGCATGAGCCCAGCATTTAGGAAAAGACATGAGTCTTGCATCTGCAGTAATCTTCCACCAACCACAAAACTAAAGGAACCAGAGAAGGGCCTGTCAGCTTTATATAAATTCAACAGTAGCTTTACAACCTGAGAAATGAAGCCACTTTTACAATTACAGCCCAGCTTTCTTTCTAAAACCTAGTGGATTAGATCACCTCTTAGCATCTACATCCACCCAATTCAGTAAGAGCTGAAGGTTAGAGAGGCACGTCTGATCCACAAAGGCAAGGCTCTAACAGCAGTTAGGACAGTGTGGGGTACATCCTCAACTCAGAGGAATGCAATGTGAATTATCAAGTGTATTCCACTTTTGTTCATCTTCACCCACAATATGTTCAAATCTTTAGAAGCCCACACACAGCCAGTCTTGGCATGGAGCACTAGGAGTCAACATCTGCCCTACTGGTTGTTACTGCCTTTATCCCTTCTTTCTTTTCTGTCCCCCTACTCCTCTTGGGATAGAGATGTTGTGCATGTATCTTGGAAGTAGGAACTTTCCCTTTTTGTTTTCACAGGTGCTCTTCACTGGGTTTTCTCTCACTCTCACAATAGACTGTTGGTTTGTACTTTAAAACAATTCTGGAATAACTAAGGTTTGGTTACTCTTAGAAATGGACTGACTAGCTTTATCGTGATGAGGTAAGCATAAGTTTTGAGGATGGGGAATAAACAAAATGTTACAGATTGGGCCTGGATCTCTCCCAAGACCTGTGTGGTAAAGGATTTGGTTTTCAGCCTGTAACCCTCTCAGAAGGAAGCAACATCTTTAGGAAATAAGGCCTAATGCATAGCTGTCTGGTCACTGATGACAGGACTTTACAGAAAGAGTGGGCTCCCCACCCACCCCATTCTCTTCCTTTAGTGTTTAGCAATGAAGTAAACTGTGTCTCTGTTTCATGTATTCATGGCATGATGCGTTGTGCTACTGCAGGCCATAAGTAATTTGGCTTACTGTTTATGCCTACTGCCTTCAAAATGATAAGACAAAATAAAATGCAATTCTTTGTAAGTTTGTTATCCCAAGTGTTTTGTTACAGTAATAGAAAGCTGACCAACATAGGAAATTATTAAATATATCAGGGAACACTGCCTATCTTGGACTTGTTTCTCAAACTTATACCTATCAATAGCTAAAAAGAAATCAGAACCATAAGTTAGAATACCATCTAACCCTCAGATGTAAATAAACCTTCAGAAGACCATAATACTCTTCTGGGAAAAACTTTTTGTCTGAGTGAAGAGTTTGTGGTAAAACTAATGAATCTGTTGCACATGAGCTCACTCTTCCATTTCCTTGATTGTGAAGTGAGTTCACTGTTTGGAAACAATCATATGCAGAAGAAAGAGCTATAAATAAGGCATTTTGCAAATCTGCTAATGGATGCTCTGGCACGAGTACTTCAAACAAGGAAGGCAAGTTCATATGTTCGTAATCCCAGGAAGATGAGCCTCTGCGTCCCACCTGCTGAGAAGAGGTCAACACTAATCTGTCTGTAACAGCTACTAGCAGGTAGGCAGCTGGCATCCAGATCAGCCTTTATGAGGACAAGCCTATGTTTTCTGAGCCCATGTCAAGTCTATTTCTCCCTCTACATGTACGTGAGCCTCTTGAGGAAGCCATGGGGTATTTGGAAAACAAGGTTGAATTACATACTCAGGATGGCCCACCTCAACCACATAATTACTTAAAGCATCCCTTAGAAAATGCTGGGAAGTGACTGGCTGGCCTATCAGTCTTAGCTTTTTATGCTCATTCTAGGATTAGAGATAAACTTTCTATAGTCCTTCTCATTGAAAATATTACAATTGTATTAATCATTGTATTCTTCCAGAAAGTTAAAACATAATCACTAGCAATAAGTTAACACATATAAATAATTTATATATGTATGTGTGAGTGTGTGAGTACACACATATATACTAACTAGCCATACGGCTTGAAATTATGCTTTTTGAACTTTCTAGATAAGTCCATTGGATAGAATTTATGCTGGGGCAGATGTTAATGTTCAAATCCATTTGTTAGCCAGACCCATGCTTTTACTTCAATCCATTGGTCTTTAAGAACGCACTATGAGGGAATATGGAGCAGGTTAAGTGAAAAGTGATGAAACTGTCAGTGTCATGTTTTGTGAGTTTGAGCCATCTGCTTATGCTAAGTGCCTGTGTCCTCAGTATCTGCCAAAAACCTGGTCTTACACACAGCACTTTCACATTACAGTGAAATCTTACAGCTAGTATCAGATCCAATGATTCTATATTTAATATAGGCTGAATAGGTGGAGGCAGGAAGATGCATGGGTTCTACATTCCATCATTCAATTGGAACCTGCCATGGAGCCTCCCAGCAAGCAAATCTGCCACAAGTACTCTCCTCACTATTAATTGTGCTGTGTCATTAGGTAAAGATGCCAGAGCAGGCTGCAGCTCAGACTCCATCTGCTGCACAACATTCTAGCACTCCACATTTTCCTCCAAGCTGACAGCATTATGGATTTCCTAATAAATGGAAAATGGTCTAGCACTCAATAAAAACAGAATGCTGCTGCTTAGGTTTTTCCTCACAGAAGCATAATGAGTATTAAATTGTGTTAATTTTAGAGAAAGAGCCCCCAATGTACAGTATGAATTGAATGAATGCAGCCTTTATATATCCATCCTACACCCTACCTTCTAAATCTCCAATCTATATTCTAATTTCAGTTTGACTTTTCTAAGCTAACAATAATGAAGAATTAGCAAGGTAATTTTCTCTCTGTCTGACATTTTGACTTAACATAATAACTTGTAAATCTATCAATTTTTCTGCAAAGTTTGGGATTTCACTCTTCTTTGTGAATGAATAATATTCGACTGTGTATTTTTAACATATTTTCTTTATTCTTTTCTCTTCTGAATGGGACCAAGACTGATTGCATATCATAGCTATGGTTAATAGATTGGCAATCAGCAGAGCTAGGCCAGGTGCCACATTGGACACTGGCTCCCTCTTCATCTAAGCTCTACTAGATTTACTCAGGGCTTAGGAGAGGGGCATCAGCCAAGCCAAAGTGTGGTGTGGGCTGCCATAATCATAATACCAGAGGTATTCTAGTTTTACTGGTAGATATCTGGGAAACAAGCAACTCATCAGGTTTGCTTGTTGTTGTTGTTGTTGTTATAAAAATCACATGGCCAAAGGTAACTTAAGGAAGACTTTATTTTGGCTTAAAGTTCTAGAGAAATAGCCAAATGTCTGTAGTAGAAGAAAATATGGTGACAGGTGCAGATGGATCACAACTCAACTGCACACAGGAAGCACAGAGAAGATTGGAAGTGGAGTAAGCTTATAAAATATCAAAGCCCACTCATTATGTTCATGTCTTTATCCATTCTTCTACTGAGGGACACTTAGGCTGTTTCCATGTTCTGGCTATTATGAATAAGGCTGCTATGAACATGGTTGTGCAAAGTTTCTTGTTGTGTTCTGGAGCATCTTCGGGGTATATTCCAAGGAGTGGAATAGCTGGGTCTTGAGGAAGCCCTATTCCCAGTTTTCTGAGATAGCACCAGATAGATTTCCAAAGTGGCTTTACTAGTTTGCATGAGTGAGTTAACCCAGAAGCAGAAAGAGTCAAATGGTATATACTCACTTATATCTGCATACTAGCCCAAGGGGCATGTCCCATGAAAGTCTTCACTTACCAGGAAACTGGGACAGAGTGGAGGACATCCTATTGGGACTCTAGATTAGAGAAGCATGAGAGAATAGCAAAGTAGAAGGATCCAGAGGGTCCTAGAAACCTACAAGAAGCACATTATGATAGGCAGATTTGGGCCCAGGGGTCCCGCTCAAACTATGGCACCAGCCAAGTACAATACAGGCCGTAAACTTCAAACCCCTACCCAGATCTAGCCAATGGACAGGACATTCTCCACAGTTGAGTATTGAGTTCGGTATGACTTTCACACATACTCTGGTGCCTCATATTTGACCATGTCCCCTGGAGGGGAAGACCTGGTGACACTCAGAGGAAGGATAGCAGGCTACCAAGAAGAGACTTGATACCCTATGAGCATATAAAGGGGGAGGAAGTCCCCCTCAGGAACAGTCATAGGGGAGGGGAATAAGGGGAAAATGGGAGGAAGGGAGGAAGGGGAGGATACAAGGGATGGGATAACCATTGAGATGTAACAAGAAAAAATTAATAAAAAATCAAAAATTAAAATAAAATATCAAAGCCCACCCACAGTTATAGAATTCCTCCAATAAGACAGCACTTGTTAAAGGTTGCACAACTTTGCCAAAAGACACTACCAACAATGGAATAAGAGCTCAGATATGTGAGCCTATGGGAGACAGTTCTTATTCAAGTCACAACAGTTGCTAAATTGTCAAGGACAAATGTATTTCACCTAAAATGCAATGAATAGAACAGATAGATGCCCATGGATAAAAGTGTCAATGGATGTGTGGGAGTCTGAAAATAAAAAATAAGGCACAGATTGACTCAGTCGGGTGGTTTCATTATAATTTCACTAAAAATGATCAACAATTTATTGTGTATCATATAAAGAAAAGGTGACATAAGATTAGAAATTCATAATCCACATCAGAAAATACGGTTTAGGGATCTAAAGGGAAGGCTCAGTAATTGAGGGTGCATACTGTTCTTGCAGAGGACTCAGTGTGGTTCTAAGCATCTTGGTTGGGCAGCCTACAGCGACATGTACCTTCAGCTCAAGGGAAACCAATGCCCAATTCTGGTTTCTGTGGGTACACTAATGTATGTGCGTGTTCATTCAAATATGTAAGCATGCAAACATAAATAAAAGTAAAATACAATTTTTACAAAAGAAATTATGGTTTAGATAAAGTTAAAGGTTTCCCAAAGAGATTTCTGAGAAGTGATATAACAGAAAATCTGGGTGGGGAAGGATAACAAAGGAAAGCACAGAATCTACAGGAAGGCTTGCTAGCTTTAGCTGTTAACAAATATAATGTCATTTGTAATGGAAATAATATATATGCCTAAGAGTAGGCGAAAATAACAATAGTGACTGATATTCATTAAAATCTATTATATAGGGAATATATACAGACCATATCTATTATTTTCTAATAGTCATAATCAAGTCACCATTTATGAGATGGGGGATCATAAACAGGTCACTAAATTTACCATCAGTGCTGACACATCATCTATTAAACAAAATTCTCCCAGAATCACTATGATAATTACTTATAAGAAGCAATATTTCTATCAAGTAAGTGTAAGTAGATGCCAGGAAACAGAAAAATTGAGGGAAAAAAATCATATTTAACAAAAGATAGCACTGAGAGGATATTTGGTTTTGTTTTAGTTTCCTTCTGCTTATAAGTTAGTAAGAAAAATGGACATGTTTAAATGTTTATGAGTAGGAATTGCTAAGGAAGTAGATGTTTAAAACAATTTTACCAGGAAATTAGGATTCCTATTATGGATTCTTAGCATCACTAATAAAAGAATTTTAAAACAGTTCAGAAGGAAGCTTGAAAACAATTTTATTAAAATTAGGGAGAAAAACTATTGGCATGCATGCTATAATGCTGAGGGATACCATGAGGAGAGGAAGAGAAGGCTATAACTTTCAGTGAGGCATGTGGAGGGATGTACAGAGCCAGCCCAGTAGTTATAAGCTCATAACTGCTCTTCCAGAGCTCATTCTTAGCACCCATGTTGGGCAATTCCCAACCACCTGTTAGTGCAGCTATAGAAGGTCCTACCTTGGGAATCTGTGAGCCCCTGTTCCTCCTACACACACATACACACAGAATTTAAAATCATAAATATGGATATTGAAAGAAACTCAACTTTAAGGTAGGCATGGGCATCAAAGGCAGCTACAGGAAAGGATTAGGAGTGACTTAAAAACAACAACAGCGGAAACAATGAGAAAGCTCAGTGTCAGGTAAACCATGCTTAGGCTTTTGGTCTGTATCTGTTCTAGGAAAAGCTAAAAAGAAAGAACAGAAAAGTTAAGCTTTTGTGGTAGAAACACAGGCAAGCTTAGCAGGGAAGATATGTAAGTAGCTGCACCCGTGTGGGGGTTTCAGAGAGGTAGAAGTATACTATGTCATTAGGGGATTATAACTGCTCCAGTCTTCTTAGCATGTCTTCAGAAGAGTCAGTTTTCCTGGATGATGATCTCATGGTCAGGTGATTGACAGGACATTCTCCACCGTTGAGTGGAGAGTGGGGTCTGACTTTCACACGTTCTCTGGTGCCTCATATTTGACCACATCCCTGGATGGAGAGACCTGGTGGCACTCAGAGGAAGGATAGCAGGCTACCAAGAAGAGACTTGATACTCTATGAGCATATACAGGGGGAGGAAGTCCCCCTCAGTCATAGTCATAGGGGAGGGGAGTAAGGGGAAAATGGGAAGGAGGGAGGAAGGGGAGGATACAAGGGATGGGATAACCATTGAGATGTAACAAGAATAAATTAATAAAAATAAAAAATAAAAAAATTTTAAAAATTAAAAAAAGAAAATGTCTCTTTTCATTTGCACACATATAAAGAATACAATCAAAAGTGTTTTCCTAGTCTTTCCTCCTAAATTTACATTTCAGAAAGAGTACTCAATATGTCTCCAAACATTATGATCTTAAATATTACAAATTAAATATTCATTGATCACTTCACTTCCTATAGGACATGGAGTCTCATCTGAAAACCAAAATGAAGTTGACACAAAGAGAAGATAAGCTGTAGACCAGAAGAAATAACAAAGCTGAGCTAGCAAGAGAAAATAACAGAAGCTTATGGTATGCGCTTAATTAGAGCTAGATTGTGGGGTACAAATAATCTCACTTAGAATATAAAGTACATGTTCAGCGTTTCGTGCAAGGAAATGGGATTTATTTAAAATATAATGACGAGGTACTAAGTGAATTTGAGTATGGAAAGGAGTGATGTTCTCAGTTTTGTGATTTAGATAAACTTAAGATTGGATTATGGAGGTGACCTAGTTAGAATTTCTATTACTATCATGACTAAAACAGCTTGGGGAGGAAAGGCATTATTTGGCTTAAATGTATACATCTTAACATTAAAATTGGAACATTGAACATGGAAGTCAGGAGAGGAACTCAATCAAGGTAGGAACCTGGAGGTAGGAACTGATGCAGAGGCCATGGAAGAGTGCTGCTTACTGGCTTGCTCTTCCTAGTGTACTGTTAGGGGTTGGTTGGTGCTATGAATATAAATGCTAAGTTCTAGCACCAGGATCTAGTTGCAGTCCAGAGAAGTGCATTCTCACATACACCAGTCTTTGTTGTGTAAACTTTGCTCCCCAATTATCTCTGATTGGTTGATAAAGTTGCTGCAGGAAATTACAAGGCAGAATAGAAGGAGGTGGAACTTCTGTTCCTAGGTTTGGTGTCTGAGTTAGGGATCACAAGGCCTGGAGGAGGGGATGGAAGAAATTAAGAAGTAGAAGAAGATGATGAAGAGAGAGGATGAGGCCCCATGGAGGAGGTCTGGGTTAGACAGGACAACATATTGGCAATAACTTGGGGAGTGCTGCTGGGAAGTAACCAGACTAGCTTACAAAATTAGTTAAAAGCATACCTGCCCAGACACTGTGCTAAAGTTGTTTAAATGAATCATTGAGTCTCTGTGTCAATTATTGGAGGACCTAGTGTGGTGATAGAAAAGCCCTTAAAAGAATTTAATAAAATTCAAGAACAACTTACTCATCAGTCTGCTTTCTTAGAGGGCTAGGACCACGAGCCCAGAACTAGCTCTATAGGCTTGACTACAGCCAGTCTTATGGAGACATTTTCTTAATTGAGGTTTCCGCCTCTCAGATAACTTTAAATTGTGTCAAGTTGACATTAAACTAGCCAGAATAGATGCTTTTTCATCTTGACACACAAACACATTGCTTTTCTTTTCTTTTTTTTTTTTTTCCTGGTCCTTTGCTGTTTTTATTTTTTTATTATTATTATTTAATTAATTTATTCAGATTACAACTCAATTGTTATCCCATTATTTGTATCCTCCCATTCTTCCCTCCCGATTTCACCCTATTCCCCTCCTCTAGGTCTATGACGAAGGGGGATGTCCTCCACCACTATATGGTCATAGGCTGACAAGTCTCATCTTGGTAGCCTGCTTATTCTTTCTTTGAGTGCCACCAAACCTCCCCACCAAGGGGAGGTGGTCAAATATGGTGCACCAGAGTTCATTTCCAAGTCAGTCTCCACTCTCCACATAACTGTGGAGAATGTCCTGACCATTGGCTAAAACTGAGTAGGGGTTCAATGTTCACTGCCTGTATTGTCCATAGTTGGTGCGGTACTTTGAGCAGAACTTTCATTCCTCATTCATCCTCAATATGGCATGCTGATATTTAAAGTCACAATAAAAATCACAAATAATTTTAACACATTAAAAGTTCAGTCTCTTTAAAAATCTAAAATCTCTTTTAAAAGTTCAAAAGTCTCTTAAGTGTGGGCTCCTGTAAAATCAAAAAAATTTTAAATTATTTCTTACTTCTTGAGGGAAAATTCAGGGCATAGTCACAATCTGAACAAAGCAAAACCAAATTCCAACTACAGAATAACTCAGCATCCTGTATCTGGGATCCACTCTTCGATCTTGGGCTCCCTCAGAGAGGGCTTGGGTCACTTCCCTGGCTCTGCTCTTGAGCAAAATGTTTGGCTTCTAAGCTCCAGTTGGCTCAACTTCTGCTACTGCTGTCCTTGGTGGTTATTCCAAGGTGCAGGCATCTCCTTAATGCTGGGGTCTTGTGTTGCAACTGAGCTGCATCTCCACCAACAGCCCCACATGGCCTGTCTTCAAGGACTCAGGCCCTGCCACACAGTGCCAAGCTTCAGCTGCTCTCCATGGCCCCTTGCTTCCTTCAAAGTCAGTACATCTTGTGTGAGTCTTCCACCAACAAGTTTGGCTGCTTCACTTCCAACCTCCAGGTTTTTTTTGCTATGGCTTCCCTCGATGATGGACTGTAACTTGTAATCAAATGAACCATTTTCTTCCTCACACTGCTTTTGGTCATTGTGTTTACCATAGAACAGAAAACAAACTAAGGTCGAAGTATTATGGTTTGTTTATTATTCTCTGGAATATTCTCAGTTGCTAGACTATTTCCTTACATTATGATCAACTACACTCATAGTTTATAACTACTTGTACGATAAGCTACAGGACTGGCTGCAATGTTCTGCACAACTCCAGATGTTTCTAATGTGCAACCGTAACTCTACCACCTCATTTCATGTTCTTTCTCCCTCAAAAAAGATCAGAACAAGAAGAAAAATGTCAAAAAAAAAAAAATCAAAACAAACCCAAAAAGGTACGCAACAAACATGGGGTCCATTTTTTATTGGCCATCTACTCCTGAGCATAGAAGCCTGTACTGAAATGTACTTTGATAAACACAGTGACCCTCTACTGTAGAAACTTATTTTTCCTTTCTCCACCCATATCATTGCAAAAATCTTTCTTGGTTAGGAGTGGGATTTTGTGTCCAGTTACCCTTTCATGTGCCATATTTTATCTGGCTTGAGCCTGTATAGGTCCTGTGCATGCTGTCACAGTTGCTTTGAGTTTGTATATGTGCATCAATACTGTTGTGTCTGGAAAATGCTCTTGTCTGTCACGCTGGCTCTTGCAGACATTCTGTTTAGCTTGGTTTGTCTGGTGTCATTGGGCTATCATCCAAAAATAAATATCTTCTTTGAAGAGTTAAGCATTTATTCTCTGAAAAGTTTTTACTTATCTGAAAATGCTAAAATCCCATGGAGTTAATTGAAATGAAAAATTACAAGAGTATCAAAAAATGGTGACCTATTAGGACCTATAATTTATTAGTACAGAGAAAACTACTATTAATTTCACTTACCATTTGCTACCAAGTAAAACACAAGCCATTTCTCAACAGATAATTAAAACATAATTGCAGCTTATTCACATAGAATCGATAGGCACAAAATCTTATAAAGCCATTTTATATACAGTTGCTCCTTTAGGAAAAATAACATATACAAATAATTAATTTAAAGCTCACAGATAAACATACATTTTTAACTTCAGACTAATAGGTATGGTTTTATTGTATTTCCACTGGCCTTCTATTTGTTTATTCCTATAAATAAAAATACTGTGTATTGATTTATTGAGTGTGAAGCAGCATGCGGTGATGTATTTTCTGATGTATTTTCAGATCAAAAGCAAAAGAATTCAAGATAAACACAGATGTTTTCCTTTAAAAGAAATTAATTAACAAATGATAGATATTGAATATAATTTAATGAGTAAGTATTTTGAATTCAGAGAATTAAAAATTTTTTTTTTGTCCAAACTGCTATCAAACAAAGTAAGAATTTAAAATCTGGCAACATTGATTCCATAGGTCTATGCTTTTCAGTGTGGTTTTTCCAAGCAATAGTATCAATAATCTCTAAAGGTTCATTAGAAATGTAAATTCATTTGCTGAACCCAAACCCACTTGATTTGAAACTTCGAACTGAATCCAAAATGTATGTTTACCTCTTTGGGATGATTATAATTCCATCTGATCAGAAACAACCTGAGAATCAGTTTCTTTCTATGTGTCACACAGCATCTGAGATTTATTTTTTTTTTTTTTAACTTATTTTATTTACACTTATCTGGCTACAAGTGATTTTTTTTCCAGGAAAAGCAGCACCTTATTTATTTTTATCTTCAACTTTTTTATTATAATTTATTCACATTACATCCCAATTGTTGTCCCCTGGTTCTGATCCTCCCTCCCTCTTCTTCCCCATTCCCCTCCCCCAGGGACGGGCAGGGCAATGGAGTGGAGCTCCTACTCCACTGTCTGGCCACAGCCTATCAGGTCTCATCAGGATAGCCTTCATCCTCTTCCTCTGTGTGCCTTCAAGGCCACCCCACTGAGGGGCCTTGATAAAATTATGGGTAGCAGAGTGCATGTTAGAGGTTTAGGCACAGTCTCCTCCCCCCCCCCCCACACTCCTCCTCACATGGAGAATCATCTGTCTTTCCATTACATCTGAACAGTGTGGTCTAGATTGTCTGCGTGCATTGTCCTTGGTTGCAGTACCTGAGATTTAAAGGGATGACTGTTAACAATAGATTCACAGTCAGCAGCTCTCACATTCAGGCCTCCAAATCAATGCCTATGTTTCTGAATCTGAGTCTACCCAGAAAGAAGGATTTACACACACTTCCACCCTCCCCTTGAAAGTGGACTTTATTTAGTTTTTAGTAGTACAATTGATAGGGGTCCACTCATGGGATATGAGGAAGGAAAGAGGATTTCAATGTGCTTATTTACCTAGTTTCTTGCTTGGTGTGTGACCTTATCTGAGATTATCCCTTAATTTTAACGTCACCATCTGAGCAATGACTTGATGAACTGTTTCTAGAGTATGGCAACTGTATTATTGTCTACACCTTCATTAGTTTTAAAGGCTTTTATTTTTTAGCTTGCAATGGTGCCATTCACTTCTTAGCATTTTCCTCTTTAACTCACCTATGTACTCCACCTCTTGTTATTTATTGAATATATGGATTTAAATATATTCCAATTCATTGAATATATATTCAATCCATGTAATGCTGCCTGTGCTTGTTCTCTTTCTGTATGTGGGACCTCATGAGCTTTCCTCTGTCCATATTAACAAATCTATTGGTGTCAACCTGGTTTAGCTGCCATGTTGGTGAGACTTCATGAGTGTAGCTTCTGACATTTCTAGAAGACACAGTCCTATAGTAAATTCTCAATTCCTCTGGATTTTGTAATCCTTCCCAGACCTTTCCTGAAATAATCCCTGAGCCTTAGTACAGAGTTATATTGAAAATAAATCAGTTAAGACTGGGATTCGTAACTCTGCATTTTGATTTGTTGTAATTTCCAGTTATGGTCTGTGTTGCAAAGAAGTTTCTTTAATGAGGGATCAGAACTACATTTATCTCTGGCTATAAGGAAAGATATATAGAATTTAATTAGGGATTATTCTGGAAATTAAGTTTTCCTTACAATTCCCCCAGCTTTTTCCACCATGCCTTTCTATCATTTATCTCCAAGTCTCTTGTTATGAATGTGTATCCTATTATTCTGATGACCACTGATTAACTTACATTCACCATTATAACTTAAATCACTAAACTGCCCCATTTGGCTTATTTTAAAATTCTATGTATTGGTGACTTTGGTCATTGACCTGACAAAACAATTTAAACATGAAAGGGCTTATTTGGGCTCATGGTTTGAGCATACAGCCCATCATGACAGGGCAGGATGGTGAAAGGCTATTGTCTATGGCTCCTCTCTATTTATACATGTCTCAGTGATTTGGGCTACCAATGGAATTAAACAGGAGGGAAAGCATATCAACTAAGTTTTTACATTTTTAATAATGTTCAGTCTCAGATCCCAGTTTATGAGTGCTGCTAATGTCTTTCCTTTTCTTTTAAAACTCTTTGAAAACTTCACTGGAGATATACCAAGTGTTCCAAATATAGCAGGATGAAGATAATTAATATTAACCTAAACATTGCTGGATACGATTATAGTATATACTTAAACATTATAGTGTATATTTAAACATGTTTAAACTATACTCTAAAATAACATACACATAAATAAAAATTTTCCTTGAGCTTGTCATTAGTATGGCAGCGACTTTAACTTAGGTTAAGGTTATGCATATCACAGTAACAAGCAGTTTCAATTATCTCAGTAGTTTAATATAACATATTGGGGCCTCATATAAAACTAAGTATATTATAATCATATCATGGGTATGAAGAGTTATCTTACTGTGATTTTTATTTACATTTAACTAAAAACTAATACTACTGAAAAATACACTTTTTGTCATTGATCTAAGTTCTTTGAAGAAATATATACTCACTTCTTTGCCTACTTCTTAATTGGGATTTTAATATTGAGTCATAGATTTATCACCCATGCTATAAGCTCTGCTTTGCATTGTTGGCCTCTGGATCAGAAGGAACTAAATTTATTCCATTAAATCCATAGTCTGTGTTGCTTTGATATGTCAGGCCAAGCTGACTAGACGCTAGCATTTTTGTATTTGTTCTTAGACTACAGTGATGTCATTGGTCGCTATCCCAGGTGCTCTGATGAACTCTGTCCATTATAGTAGCTCTGTCATCACATCAACCCCAGCATTGGCTTAAGTGCTATTTCTCTGCATATTCAACTTCAAATACTACCTCATAATCTCATAACACTAAAATTAATTTCAGAAGAAATGACAGCTATAGACATAGATTTCTTGTGACAAGAGTTCCTCACTTAAAATATTCATTCATGATTACAAAAAAAAAAGTTTCTTTTTCCTTTTGGAATATTTAGATAAACAATAAACTTCTTTCTAGTAAATGTCATTTGGTCAATGACCTAGTTGGTTTTCTGTTGCTCTAATTAATTCTTACTCAAAACCCACTTGGAAAGGAGAGGGTTAATTTCATCTAACAATTCCCAATTCACCATCTATCACTAAGGATAGTCAAGCCAGGAAATGGAAGCAGAAGATTGGAGGTAGGAACAGAAGCATAGACCATGGTGGCTTGCTTCTCTCAGCTGCCTCTTTTTACAACCCAAGACCACTTATCCTAGACTAGCAAAACCCACCGTGGGCTAGGACCTCACACAGAAATCATTAACCAAGAAAATGTTCAATAGACTACCTTACAAGCAAATCTCATGGAGGCATTTTCTCTTCCTAGCTAAGTCCAGCTTGTGTTAAAATGACAAAAATATAATCATCGCAGCCAATGAGCTTCAACATATACATATTAACTATATTGTACCTGTTCTGGTTATCTTGACTAGAATCACCATGGAAACACACTTCTGGATATCTTGGTGAAGGGGTTTCTGGAAATGTTTAACGAAAAAGAAAAGAGGCATCATGAATATGGGCAACCCCCTCTAAGAAAGCCTGGAGCCTTGGCCCAAATGAAGTGGTGAAAGCAACTTACACTCCGTGTTTCATCTCGCTCCTATTCCTGTGAATACGGTGTGTCCAGCCACATTTCCCTCCTTATATGACATTTTCCTCATCGATACACACTGTGCCTTGAATTCTTAACCCAAATAAGCCCTTCCTTTCTTAAGTTAACTTTGTCAGATATTTTGCCTCAGCAGCAATAAAAGTCATTAACACATTGAAAGAAAATGGTCTATGTGTCAGTTCTTTTCTTTGCGGCAAGTTTGTTTGCTCCCGTGGATTGTGGCTCCTCACTTGCTACTAAGGAGCTGGGTCTTCTGAGAGACTGAAACTCAAAGACACAGTTTTCCAGATCTAACTGCTTCCTGTGGGCTTTTTAGTTTTATAATATGATATATTCTACTAACTCTGTAGTGAACAAATTCATTTCAGTTTTTTATTTAAACTCTTTTTTGATAATTTCTTATATGAGGACTGCATGTGTATCTTCCCTCACTTCCCCCGCGGCCCCGCTCCATACCCTCACGTGTTTAGGACTGACAGTTTGGTGCTGGATAACTTATCAGGTCCGTGTCTTAGAAGACTGACTCTCCTTCTCTTCAGACATTATTTCGTAGGGGTAGGACCTTGTGGAGTCTCCCCGTTTGAGTTGGTGTGTCAACCAGTATTGTCAGCACAGAAAACTTGCGTAGGGAAACTTTTTTTGAGATTTTGTGGGTTCAGCAGCCACAGCAGTTATGTCTAGAACATGCTATCTCAGAATGTGTCTCTTGGTTCGGATCCTTCTTTTGAGATGTTCTTTGAGGTTTAAACAAATTCTATTTGAAGGTGACTTGCTCCGTAGTCCAATTAAAAGACGCCAACGGCACCATTTTATAGGACATTAAAGATTTTGTTTGTTTATTTCTTCTTTTGCTGAAGTATTCCATTACATAATTAAGAACATTTAAATTGAATATTAGAAAACCTAAAACCTACCAAATGTTCAAGTTTACTCAAAACATGATACAGTGATAATTACAGTACATTGTATTTATTACCACTATCAATTATGAACATTGCTTTTTGGCTCTTGTTCTCATATATGCACTCATAGCTTATAAAGATGTTGATAATCCATTTTGTTTACAAATCACAGGAAGCAATTTGCATACAGAGCTCAGGCTTTTAGACATTTCTCCCCAGCGGGCATTCGTAGTTGATAAATTGCTGATAGAAATGCAAGGCTATTAATCTGTGATGACCTTGGCAACAAGTATGTATTTTTCACCAGTACAATGTTACTGCTTTATTATATCCTGTGTACAAGATAGCACGTCAGACCAATCTCCCTTGTCATTTCTTATCATTCAAATGCATGTTAAGATTTTGTTTTACAGTGATCAGTTTATGTGTTTATTATTGAATGCTTTCGTAAAATGTCTACTTTTTAATGGAAATAAAAGCCAAACAACTGCCAAAAGTCAAAACAAGCATGCATCTATGCTTTGGTGCTTATTTCATGTTTTCTATTTTTGAAGCTATCAATCAAATATTCTATTATAGACTGCATTCTTCCCATACCACATTTGAAAATGTTTTTTAATAGTCTACCCATCTCCATATCTATAAAACACTTTCATCCTGTATGCACATTGTATCCTTTTTCTCAGAAGTAACCTTTCCCACTAGCTATTATGTTTGTATATAGGCCTTTCTGTCCATATCTATAGATACCTCACAGAGTGATAAATGGAACACTTGCTCTTACTGTTCTGCCTTGCCATACCTCTAGGGTAATTCTTACAAAAAACCTAGCATATAATATTTATTCTTATCAAATATTCTTTAATATATTATTTTTCTGGTCAAACATCCAGAGTTTATCTATTCACTATAATAAATGATGCTGGATGTTTCCTGACTATTAGGCTTTAGATGATGTCTGTAGAAAACATCCACAAACTGGCAGCTATTTTTAGTCATTGTAGCTGTTGCATCTGATTCACTGTTGCCCATGCTCAGTGGCCTCATATAGCAGTCTAACCCAAGCTCACAGTGTCCACATTAGCCACCTCCTCTCATCACACAAACATTTTGAGTCAGCCTACATAATCAGGTTAAAAAAAAAAAAAAGGATGAGTGGGATACAATGAGAGAGAGAGCACATTCACCTAGCATGTATGGCAGCAAATTATGATAATTATCTAATTTTATTTTGGCTCTTATAGGTAATATATTGATGTGTTTAATTTATAAGTAAAATTTATCATAGGTGAGTATGTAGGAAAAAAACAAAATATATACATAGTTTGCCGTTTTCTGAAGTTTCAAGGCTTGAAACATATCCCTATGGAAGAGAGGAGACCACTGCAGTTATATTTTAGTCTATTAGGTGTGTTGAAGTTTCTGTTGTACTCATGTTAAAACATGACAAATTTTCATCTAAATAAGTTCACAGGCTTCATGATGAACTTACACTTTGAATAACTTAGTTGATTGACTATCATAATTTCCGCCATTAGGCAGTTTAACCCGCTCAGGCAGGAATAAAATGTTCTTCTCCTCTGTTGCCAAAATCAGAGTGATTGTACAAGTTTCTGCCTTCTGTGTCTGAGCTTCATTAAGTATAAAATTATCATATCAAGAGACCTGAGAGATAAGACAAAGGAATAGCAATGTATTGAGTGTGGAAGTAACTTTCATTCATCAGTTGAATTGTTGTCTTGGAAGCTTAACTCCTGAATAATCTGACTCCTTCTAGCTCTTTCTGAACTCTGGCTGGCTGGTTGAACTCAGTTGTTCAGGCCCAATTTCCTTTCCAAGGTGACTGATCAAACTCACTTCTCTCAGTTTCTGACTGAATTGTTCAGCTTGGCTGCACACTAACTCTAGCAATCTGCTCTAATCTTCTGGTTCCTTTTCATTCTCTGGCTCATTTGTCTTCACCTGTCTTTAGCTTGTTCTCTCTTCAACCTTTCTCTGTAGAACTTCCCCTCTCCCTGCCCTGCCCACTCTTATATCACCACTCTTTCTTCTCTCTTCTCTTGAGAGTTGGACATCTCCTATTCTGTCAAATCTATCTCTGATTCATCACTTTGTCTGCCTCTCAATTAGATATCACATTCAAGCATGGATGCTTCCTTGTAAAAACTAATTTTTCCTTCATTGTTTTTTATTAAAGGGGTGTACTAAGGGCATGTCTATATTAGAGTCAGAGCAGATAAAGGTATATGGCATGTCTGCATTCCAGTTGGATCACACAGATCTAGAAGATCTTTAGATGTGATCAGAGAGGTTGTGTTGCTGGATTAATATTCTTCTACAGTAATGAGCAAATATTTTAAGGTAGGGAAATTTATACTTCATATTTTAATAACTACTGTTTCCATGGGATAAATTCTCTTATACCAAAATGTCAGTGTACCATCCATGTCAGTGTACCATCTTGCTCAAATGGTATGTTCTGATTTAACTTTTAGATGTCTCACAAAGCCACATTGCTGACTAGATATGTTGCATTTAGACATTGTGTTACTTGATGCTAATTGTAATAGCATATTGATAAATCACATCTAATTATACAAGACTGAAAATGGAAGAAAAATGCCAGTTTTAGGACTACATCTTTACACTAGTTAAGAAAGTTCTACTCTTTATACTTTATGAAAGGAATTCATTTTAAGTTTTTCACATAGCATATGTTTAGGAAAGACAGAAATTTTAATATCAAAATTGAGAAGATCCTGGACTAGAGATGTATTTTACTACCCTCCCAAAAAAAAAAAAAAAAAAAAAAACCCTAGTTTGATGTTCTAGACACAAATGATAACTCACAACTGTTTGTAACTCCAATTTCAGGTGATCCAATGCTTTCTCCTGGACTCTCTGGGCAAGAAGCTGACATATGGCACACTGACATATATGTAGGCAATACATTCATTCACATTAAATTAAAATTTAAAAATCGAAAATCTCAAACTTCAACTTAGAAATTTAATTTACAGTGTCTTAGTAGCTCATCAAAAATTCACAATTCTGCTTATCCAGAGATAAGCAGAATGCCATATTCTCATTAAAGAAGTGAGAATTTCCTTGGTATTTTTGCCTCAGGTGATGAACCATTTTAAATTTTTATCTGTAAATTTTATTTACCTGAACTCTGTATGGTCCATTTCTTTTCAGTTGGAGCTCCTGAAGACAAAATGCTTTGCTTTATCTTTGCTAAAGCAAGCAATACTGAGTGCCTACTAGGGATTTTTGCTTCCTATTACTAGAAATATATTTATTTCTCCAAGGATCTAGTTCATTAATATCATATTTCAGAAATATATGGATTTTAATAATCTTCCATTAACCAATGAGGTGAAGACAAGCCCAACCTTAAGTATAGTTGTCTAGAATTCCAATTTGCCAGATGGCTTAAGCCAGGTATGAATGAATGAAAAGTATATGTCAAAAGCTTCCCTTTGATATTAGGGTTCCTTGACTACACCTGTGAACATAAATTTAAGTGTATCATGCTACAATTCTCAAAGCTCCAGGCTTTCATTTGCCTGAGATAAAAACAAAGCCAATATTTTTTCTGGTATTCCCTTCATCCATTATCTTGGTACCGAGGGAAGGTTGTAGGTGCAGAAAGGTAAGCATTCTTGGTTATAATTTTATAATATTTTTGTGATCCAACATCATGTTCCATTTGTCCTAAAGTTTCTCATTCATTAAATAAGCATAGACTGGAAATCTTCCATGGTTCAGAAAAGAATTTAAATACCAGTTCTAATTATTACACGACATAGAGATGGCTGGCTTCCCGTAGGTGGCTTTTTTGTATACCTGTCGTTGATATCACTGCTTTTTTTTTTTTTTTTTTTTAATGTTTTTGTTTTTTGTTTGGTTGGGTTTTTTGTTTGTTTTTCTATTTTTATTTTATGTTTTTTTATTTTTAAGATTTTTATTTTAAATTATATGTATATGTGTGGATATGTGGACATAAGTACACATGCCTCAAAGGAGAGAAAAGTGTGTCAGATCTCCAAGAGTTGAAGTTACATGCAGCTTTAGGCCAACTTGAGGAGAACCAAACCTGCAACTTCCTCCAGAACCAGACTCAATCTTAACCAGTGAATCATCTTGACAGTCCCTTATTTTGTCTTCTGTTCTCTTTGTTTTTCGTTTCTTTGCTCTATTTTCACTATACTTACCACTGCCAATTTCTTGAGTCTTCTTATAGTGAGTGTTCTTCAGAGAAACAAAAGCAATAGAAAATATACGTGGTTATAGATATATAGAAACGTAACGATAACATTGGATCAAGGAATTATTTGCAAATACTATGTTATTGAACTTCATAATGTTATTTTGTTTTAGCTTGAAGTCCTAAAGACAAAAAAGAAGGAAGGACAACTGTTTTTTTTTTTTTCCTGTTGTAGCAAGAACGCTAAATTCCTACCTAAAATTTGGATATTTATTACACTGAAAAAAGATATTTCAAGAAGGTTCCGGTCTATTGATACTTTACTCAAAAAGTATTTGGATTTTGATATTCTTACATTTATACTGAATTAGCCAATCAGACATTCTAGTGGGTTAAGAAAGGTGGTGATATAGTTCCTATCTAATCTAAGACCCAGAAAATAAAAGAAGCCTACACTGTAAGTTCTTATCGAAGTCTGATCTCCCAAGAACCACACGGCAGAGTTCAAAGGAAGCAGAGGACAGCCCAGGCCCTAGAGAGAAAAAAGGGAGAAGTAATTGTGCCCTTTGTGAACTTTTGTTCTATTTTTGAGCCCACAGGGATTGGACAATGCTGCCCACACTTGTAAGGACGATGTTCTTTATTTAACCTCCAGCTTCAAACACTAATGTTTTCTCCACTCTCAGCGACGCATTCACAAATACTTTCTTCCCTCTAGATATCTGTGCAACTTTCAGGTTAGCTAGTGTCTGTTTCACCATTGCGGTAGACATGTCTACACTTATCATAGAGATACTCCTCCTGTGCTCAAGTCAACAGTGACAAACCTTACATGGCCATGGGCAATCTGTAGTGGAACTATTAAACACAACGTCTATATACTCTGTAATGCAGCTATCTCATTTATGCAGTGGCTCTGAACCTTGGATCTGGGCCAGAATCTGTTTGAATGTGATTTAAATGATGCGGAGCCTCTGAATTCATCTCATCTTCACAGAATGTGGCAGGACTTGCATACGTTAAGCAAGTCCTGAGAAAACTGTAAGACGGACAGCCTCCTATTTCAGCTGGACTCCTGGATCCCTTCGATCGTAAACCCATCGTTCAGTTTCACTCCTGCTAGGAAAGAAAGCATGTGTTTGTCTGGGACTTGTTTATTTGCTCATTTGTTTCCAGACCTCAATTTTCTTTTCCATTTCTCCGACCAGATGTGTGGATTTTTCAGTGCACCAAGAAAGTGTGAACACACTCAAGATTAAACTGTGGAAAATTGCATTTTGCGCCGGAATGCATAAAACTTGGAGCCGAGGTTTATATTTTTATGTCTCCAGGCCGAGGCCATCATTCCAACACAGGTTCACGTTTATTTCGATATTGAATACCATACTTGGTTATCAGAGGGTCCAGATTTTAGCGGCATCTAAACCCAACAAAGTTAATACATATCATTTCCTGTTCAACTAAATTGCGGGTGCTCATAAAATTTATTTGGAAAGTAGATTATTAGAGATAAAAATTTAAATTAGAGCAATAACCTACTAAAATACCTTGATATTTTCCTAACTTCTCATTCTGAAAACACGAAGTTAACTTTTAATAGAAGAAGAAAGTACTATGCTTATAATGTCAGTGCCAATACAGAACAATTGGAGTCAAGGCTGATAGAATGGCTGAGATAAAATGTTCAACCTTGAAGGCCAAGTTTCCTTCCCTGGGACAGGAATGTTTTCTGTGCCTACACTACAGAGTAATTCTGATTACTGGTTAAGATAGTGTACATTAGGAATTTATTATAGCCAATAATGGATTCTGATTATTTTTTAATGAACTCAGTAATATAATCATTAACGATGCTCCTCTCATTATAACAAGCAAACATATGAAATTGGAAGCTTTAATAGTTCCATGTGGACGAACAATAACAAAGGCGGTGTGTGCAAATGAGCATTTTCTTTCAGTGAGAATTATACAAGAGTTTTCGTAAAATGTCCTTAATTTCTTGAGAGAATTCTGTCATAGTGTAGTTAATGATTATGAAGATCTCTTATCGTAACTAAAATGAGAAGAGCAGTGATATTTTAGTTTAAATATCAATCACACTTACACTCAGAAACCATCTATGCTAAGATTACAGTTGCTATTTTTTGATTCACTTGGAGTTCATCACAAATTGGCTAAAGTTTTCTGGTTTTCGTATTCCAAAAAGTAATAAGAAGGGTTCTTGAATTTTTTTCTTTTGAAGTTATTTCGTTTGTTTTTTAATTAGTTAATTTATTCAGATTACAACTCAATTGTTATCCCATTATTTGTATCCTCTCGTTCCTCCCTCCCTCCTGCTTTCACCCAATTCCCCTTCCCTAGGTCTAAGACCAAGGGAGACCTCCTCCCTCACTATGTAGTCATAGGCAATCAACTTATTTTGTAAACTTATTAGTATAAATCAATATGTTGTTAAATAAAAGTAATGTAAGTTGTTATTAAAAACATAAAATAATGAATGCAAATTATTTATAAATTTTTCAAATTTCATTCAAGAATTATTTCAATGAAAAAAATTAAAAAATTAAAAAGACTAGAACCAAATTAGTGATCTGACTTTATTGATGAGCACCATAAAAGGTTTGATACATATGTCTTCTGTCAATAATTCATTGTAAATACCTTCTGAAAAATCATTGAATTGCTGTTAAATGTCCAATAAAAATCAGATCACATGCATTGGGCTAAAGTTGGATTAGCAGAAGTTAATGGAGTTTAGCATATCTTTTCCTCTAAACCTTAATTATTTTTACATAAGAAAAGATACTTTGGCATATACTGAGTACACCTATTTGAAATGTTACCCTGCAGGTACAGGCAATAAAATAAAAACTTACCTATGTATTTATCTATGAATATATGTGTAATGGTTTTGAATATGTTATTTCAGAACATACAAATGAACATATCCATTTGTAAAGTTTGTATTAGCTATTTAAAAACTATTAGATATAACTGAAAATCTTTTGGTTTCATCTAATGACAAGTTCAGAATTTCTGTATAGAATATATGATTTGATGTCTGGACATGAAGAAAAATACATCCTCCAATAATATAACAAGCTAATCATTGTAACACATGGCTTGTCTGTTTGTGATAGTTTGTCCAAAACCCTTGCTATCATCTTGGCAGAGGTGGTCAACTATAGATCATCTCACCTCTTGTTACCTTGGTTCCTTCCTCTTACCAGCTATCATGATGAAAGTTTTCACTTCACTTGCATCAAGTATAAAAATAAAAGAATTAAAAGATCATAGGCCTTTCACACTTCAAGTGTAATCTCTGTGCCTTTATATAATTAAAACAAGATATCAAATACAATATGATAGGCAGATTTGGGCCCAGGGGTCCCGCTCAAACTAAGGCACCAGCCAAGGACAATACAGGAGGTAAACTTTAAACCCCTTCCCAGATCTAGCCAATGGTCAGAATATTTTCCACAGTTGAGTGGAGAGTGTGATATGACTTTCTCACTTACTATGGTGCCTCATATTTGACCATGTCCCCTGGAGGGGGAGACCTGGTGGCACTCAGAGGAAGGACAGCAGGTTGCCAAGAAGAGACTTGATACCCTATGAGAATATATAGGGGGAGGTAATCCCCCTCAGGAACAGTCATAGGGGCGGGAATAATGGGAAAATGGGGGGGGAGGAATGGGAGGATACAAGGGATGGGATAACCATTGAGATGTAACAAGAATAAATTAATAAAAAAAAAAAGATATCAAATACAACCAAGGGCAATTTAAGAAAATAATAAAACATAAGGTCCCTTATAATTTATTCTAGCAACCTGTTTTTTGTTTCTTTGTTTGTTTTATTTGTTTTTTGCTTTTGTTTTTGTTTTCGTTTTTCTACCTTGTGCTTTAACCTACACTAGAACAGTCGTTGATCTGGTGACTATCTACAACTTCCAAAAGATTTCAATATGGGAAATAATAATTCTACCTCAAGAAAGTAAAAGGAAATTAAAGAGAAACCTTTCAGCTAATAAGTATCACAAAGACTGAGCCTCAGAAGATGATAAGAAAAAGATACAATGAGAATGGAAAGCTGAACTGAAACTTGTTAGTACCTGGAACATCAAAGTCCAGTCTTTCCTTCCAATACTGACACTCTCTAGAAACAATGAAAATAACATGCTAGTCTTTTCCCCTGATACATCAGTACCTTGAAGAGTTAATTATATGTAATAAAACACCCTGTGTTAACAGAAAACTTCAGGATAGCTCCCAAACCCTTTTATTCTTTTTTTTTTTTTTTTTTTTTTTTTTTTTTCTGTATTGATAACCTAATAAAGAAGACATTAGGCTGGCAGGATAGCCTAGCAGGTAAAGGCACAGGCTACCAATACTGTTCACTTGAAAGCTATCCCTGGCACTTCTATGATAGAATTAGGGAATAGACTCTGAGAAGTAGTTGTCTGACCTCCCCTCATGTATCATGCTATGTATTGGCCCACATACAAAGAAACAGAGTCTCTCCCTCTTCCTCTCCCTCTACCTCTCCCTCCCCCTCTCCCTCCCCCCACCTCTCCTTGCTACTTTGGAAGTGTGAAGTCAAAAGATTTCTTTCAAAAACAGGATTCCAAAATATCCTGAGAAATGTACAAACTTACTTCAAGTAATGAAAATTAGGAAAGACTGTGAAAGAAAATAATCGTTCCATCTTACTGTTATTTTAGTTGTAATGTCAAAAGTTCTTCCTTATTCAAATTAATTTGAATTTTTCTGCTTTAGAAAAGCATATGGAAGCACAGTTTGATTTGTTTTATTCGCACCAATCTATGTCACAAATTTCTAGGCTACTTAAACAATTTTGCCACCCCTCATTACTTCGCTTTATGAAAAATATCTTCTGTAGTTCATGCAAAATTCCATGTCCTCATAACAAGGTAAGTTATTATATGATGGACACCTAGATCTAAAAGATCTGAACCAAGGGTAGGCTGTCCCCTTTGTCTCTTAAACACCTAAACAATATAAACAAAATTTGAAATAACATTATTATTAAAAGGAAAATAGCCTTACAATCTTATCCTATTGGGGCTTGCATGAAAATATGAATCATATCTCATGGGGCTTAAGTTAGTAGAGTGTGAACTTGACATATGCTTATGGAAATGCATGTATTTCTTCAAAGGAAAGCATATCAAGGCACTCAGAGCTTCCACAATATACATGAATTATACTTCCTTTGTTTGCTGCATAACCACTCAGAGTGGGTGAATACGTTATGGTGGATTTCCAATAAGTGCCTGTTAATTTCACTCCAAATATTCAGATATTAGCTTGTGAGCTTTTCTTTAGGGACTGACTGTAGTAAACACAGGTGACATCATTGTTGCAATTTGTCCCTGTTCCTGCCACGCTGAAGTATACACTAGCTCTGTTTACCTGTGATAACTCAACTTCCAAACAAAACCCACATTGTTTAACCACCTCCCAAACCTTCTTGACTCTTTTCAGCTCATGGCTCACTTTGTGCTTTTGACATCACAGACTGAAGATGAAGAGATTGGTCCTAGTGCAGATCAGGTTCTCATTAGAGAGAACGGAGTTCTTTAATCAACAACATACCTTTTATAAGAAATTAAAACCAATGTTTAGAGATTTCCAATGCTTTTCTTTTCTCTTTGTAAAGTAGCCTAAAGCCAAAGCAAAGTGGAAAAGGCGGGGGAGTTATGCAATCCAGAAGTTTGTTGACAAAAGGTTTTTGATGTTTTCCAAATTATAATGGAAAGTGAACTCCCCAGAGTCACACAGAAAGCAAGTGACTCACGTTACTCTTAGTCAAAAAGTTCAATGAGAAACAGTTCAGAACATACTCACATTTAAGTTTCTGACTGTTGTATCAAATTCTTACTTTGCAGCAGTTTATTCTATAGGAAAACAAATGGCGACATCAGTAAATAAATACTAAATAAAACAATGTGAGCAATATTTATATTAAGTGATGTCCCAACTTGGTGAACTATCTTTTTTTAATCGCAAATAAACCTTTTGTAGGGTTAAAAAAAAAAAATCAGTAAGAGGATGTAAATATGATACAGATTATAAATAGACATTTGCAAATTACATATTAAACAAATCATTAGTTTACATAAAAATTTTTGAAAAACTCAGTAGTTGTCTTAGTTAGGGTTTCCATTGCTGCGTCAAAGCACCATGACCAAAAAGAAAGCTGAGGAGAAAAGAATTTATTTAGCTCAAATTTCCATATTTTTGTTCATTATTGAAAGAAGTCAGGACAGGAACTCAGTCACGGAAGGATCCTGGAGCTAATGCAGAGGCCATGGATGGGCTGCTTACTGACTTTTTCATTGCAGCCTGCTCAGTTGGCTTTCTTCTAGAACCTCAGAACACTCACTTGTTTGTAGGAAAACCCAAGCCTCCTGGTTTTTTCTAGGCCTTAGCATAAGGCTGAGGAAACTAGGTGTCTATGAGAAAGTACATGGGGAAGTAGAAGAAACATATATGAGCTCCAATGAGAAATAGGTTAGGTTAACAAAGTGTAATGACAGTCATTGCAAAAAGCATTCTAATGATTAATATGTCTATATTCAAACCTTAATATTCTCTAACTCAAACATTAAGAAAGCAAAGGTAACAAAAATGATACAAATATGCCTTTTATACCATGTTAGTCATCCATAAAACATCTACACTTGGGCTAAAATAAAGTCAGAGTTTGGGGAGGGGACACTCTTGAAGTTAATGCAGAGTAAAGTAGGGGTCTGTTATCATGTGAATTATCTTTTGTGTACACTTGCCTTTAAAATTGAAGTCTTGTTATACATTCAGAAGTACAATTAAAATAGTGTTTCTAAATTTGTCTTTTCAAAACTCCTATTTTCTGGAATTAGATTATTCAGAAACCTCTATATCTGAGACCAGCTTAGGTTTCTCACTTTTATCCTTAGAAGATTAACAATGATTCTGACACCTTTAATTACATTTTTTTAACTATGTGTATTTATCTGTCTGCACACAATTGGGGCCTCCTGATGCTAGAAGTGCACATTGAGACCCAAGGAGCTAGAGGCACAGTCAGTTTTGTGTTACCCATAGGTTGTGGGAACCAAACCTGAGCCCTCTGCAAGAGCAGCATGCACTCTTAATCACTGAGCCATTTCTTCAGCCATTTCATTTATCTCTTTCTTAATACGTTCTTCCAACTAAAGGTCAAACACTACTGCTTCTGTTTAATACAACACTGTACGTTTTCATGATTTGCTTGAAAATGGCATGTCTAAAAGATTCTTATTTTAAAAAAAAGTAATTGTTTAGCTGAGTTACATTAAAATTCAAAGTTTTTCTTATTTGTTTGCTTGCTTTTGCCAAACACATGTGGAGACAGTAAAGAGCAACACACACATGTGCAAGAAGGTAACAAAAATGGCCCAACCTCAAGTAAGAGAGTCTTCATTGCCCTCGAAAGTTGCACAAGTGCAATATTTACTGGCAAAATTCTTTATCAGTATTCTGGTCTTCCGTGTTTTCACTAAAATTGTGATTGAACTCTTCCTACAACATTTTAGACTTTCCCTTGTCTCAATCTACAAAATTATCTTAATTCTTCCTGAGAGGCAATTGCAAAGGTTTCTGGATGCCACTATTATGCATAACAGATATTGCATCACTAGGCTTATAGTTACATGGCAGCCATGGTCATCACACAGAATAGCTGTTTCCAAACTTTATGTGCACCAGAATCACAGTTAGTTATTATAGAGTTTTTCATAGAGTTTTTTCATAGAGTTAAGTCATTATTTTTCTTATTCTCTAGTTGATGTTTCCTCTTAATTATGGTTTAATACTGAAAGACAGTTTTCTTTTCCTTTTCTTTCTCAGCACGTTGTTGGAGATAGATTTAGCTGATCTTTCTATTTGCACAAATGAATAGAATAGTAACATCTTACAGGACTATTCACTCTTTACTTGGATGCTTATAATGTTTTTCTTTAAAACCATAGTATGCATTACATGGCTGATATTCTTAGCACTCTGCTTCACCTCATAGCAACTTCATTTCATAGCAAGTATGTTCCAGATTCTTCTGATTCATTTTGGCCACATAAGGAGTTGCATAAATTTATTTCTGCTTTTGTCTTTTTTGTTTTACATGTTTTCCAGAACATTCCAAAAATCTTCCTCAAACCAAAAGCATTTGTGGCATCAAGAAATTTACTTCCGTGGTCTGAAAATTAATTGTCTAATGACAGTGAGGATTGCTAGACCACAAATGCCTCCATCTGTTTCTCTGTGGTTTATGCTGTACTGGGTATTTGAATCTGTCTGTTAAGGTAGTGGCTCCAGAACTTTGAACTGAGAAAGATAATATCATCCTTTTTTCTGGTCAGCAGTATTCTGGCACTCTAAACTCACTCACAACAGCTCTAGATACAGCCTATTTCTCTGTGGATCAATGCTGTTTTACCTGCTCAAGTTCAGGTGCTTTTGTGAAAGGGTGGCAGTAATTTTTTTTTATTTACCAATTCAGCTATATCTCTAGGCAATGGCTACCTAGTCTTGCAGAAGATCTAGCTGTTCCTAGAGTTGTAGAGTGCTGAAAATCACCAGTGACACTCATGGTACAGACTGAAGTTGACAATAAGAATGCCAAGATCATACTCACGGAAGTCTCAGTTGCTGTTTGCCTAGAGGATCGGCCAACTTAAGCAAAAGGAGTATATGAGTTATTAATACCCTAAGTTGAAGGATTTGACCAAGGAAATAAAGAAGGGAGAAAGATTCAACAACTCAATTCCTTCCTCTTTTCCTCTGGCTTACAGGTCTCCAGGTGGCACTCTGGGTGTTTTCCATGTAAATGAACTGCATATAAAGCATGTGTGGGAGCAAATACACCGGCAGTTCTCTACAGAATAATACTGGTAGTACAAGGTATTACTTTGTGTTCCCATCTACCTTCCATGATCCTTTTTCCATTAGTCTTGACTCTAATTCTCTGAGGTTGTTTTTCCCAGTGCACCCTGAATCTGTTAGTTTTTGCATAGGCTCTGTTTCCACAGTATTTAGGATTAATTCTCACCTCCCCCCACCCCCCCACCCACACACCCCCACCCCCGTCCCTCATCCCTCTCTCTCTCTCTCTCTCTCCACTCTCTCACTTTGCCTCACCCTGTCTCTCTGTTTGTTTATCTGCCTCTGTCTCTTTAGATATCTCTGTGTACATACATTAAAACTGCTTCTTGCTCTTTTGTGTTTAATTATATGAAGATAAAATTCTTAACTAGATTTTTCTGTTGTGTGTATTTATGTACTGTTCAGATGCAATCAGTCTAGAAATATCATTTACTATTATTTTCATAAGTTGTCTATAAAGAATCAATATGAAACATCTAATTTATCATTATTTTATTCTATAAATATTTTATCATTTCACTAATATTTGATAATTATTTGATATTTGATCAAATAAACCTCTTTCTAATGTGACTACTAAATGTTAAGAAAGTCTAAAATACAAATCTGAATATTAGTCATTATTCATATTGGGGGCAGTAAAAGAGGGACTTTGGCTGCCTATGTTTAAATGCATTGTATCCATACATGAACCTGTCAAATAATAAAAAAGACATATTAAAATAGTTTACTATTCCACTTTTTTTTTTGATAACCATATCATTCAGCGCATGTGCATGTGTGTGCGAGAGTGTGTGTGTGTGTGTGTGTGTGTGTGTGTGTGTGTGTGTGTGTGTGTATTTTGTTGGCATATATGTTTGTACCATTTGCATGCCTGGTGCTTAAGGAAGAAAGAAGGCATTGGATGCTCAGAGACTATAGAAATAGATATAGATGTAGATAATTTAGAAAAGCAGTCAGTGCTCTTAACCACTGATCCATCTGTCTAAGAGTTTATCATTATCAGCAAAACTGTACTTGCCACTGTCAATCTTTCTAAATTTGTTTCCAGTCTTCTTTACAAGAATTTTTCTTTCCTCATCCATATTACAATTAATGTTCAGAGTTCAACTTTTGACTCTAACTTAACTTATAGCCTATGTATTTAAGTAGTTTGGTCCATAAAATTCTTTATAAATTCATAGAAAATGTTCCAGACCAATGTTTTTCATCTTTGTTCTCCTCCTTTCTCTTCATCTTAGATATTCCAGAAGTAATGTAACACATAACTCTTTTTACTACCAGTGACTATGTTTAACCAATCACAGAGAACATTCTTTGAGTATTTTTCATATTTCAATTCTCCTCTATATCACGATATAAAAGTCTAAGTAAATATTTGATATTTGTTTTCAGAAAAATATGAGAAATATTCATAATTTTGATACATGGAAAGATTTATTAAATAAAATAGAAAAGAAAAATTAATGCATTAACATTTTACATGCTTAATGACAAAAGGATGTATACATCAGAATAAAGACTAGGGAGGAATATATTAGCACCATCTCACCAGAGATTGTGTACAGCATATATCATACTTAAAATCATTAGAGAAATGATTGTTTTGTGATAATTTCCTTAGAAAGACACAAAGAAAAATCCACTCACCCAAATGGGAAACTGACAAAAGACTAAATTAAGGATACAACCAAACTATGTGGTACTAAGGAGTTTTTTGAGGGGTTTCATACAAGAGAATGGGTGAAGGGTTATTTATTTACAGTAGACTGACTCAGGACACCTGCAATACTTAATCCCAGCTTAACATGGATGTTGACTGAGGAAATTTTGAAACCTACAGTTCAATGACAATATCTTCTTCAGGCAGCTTACCTGGTCTGAGAGTGTCTCTTAATAGTCCTTCCTGTTCATTAAACCTTGGGAAAGGAGGAGCCTAATTCATCTAGTCTGCTTCAAAGATTTCCTCAAGCTTTGGAGTTGTTGCCTTTCTGAGTTTTAGAGCAAGATGAGATGTTTGACCTCCTTTGAGGGCATCCTGCTTCTTAAAAAGCTTCCTTCCAAGATGGACAATTTTAACACAGAGGACGTTCTTGCACTATGTAATAAAAATATAATGAAAAAAGAATAATAATCTTAGATAAAATGGAACAGTTGGTAAGTGGGAGAGGTCTACTCTCACTAATCAACTGGAAAATGCAAATAAAACCAAGAAAAATAAATACCCTTTCTTCCGGTAAGTGAAGACGTTCATGGGACATCCCTTTTGTGCTAGTGTCCAATTATAAGTGAGTTTATACCATGTGAGTCTTTCTGATTCTGGGTTAACTCACTCAGTATGATTGTTTCTAGTTCCAGGACAATACATGCAGTAAACATTCAACCTCTACTCAGACCAATGGACAAGGCATTCTCTACAGTTATGTGGAGAGCAGGGACTGACTCTGACATGAACTCTGGTGTCCCATATTTGACCACTTCTCCATGGTGGGGAGGCCTGGTGGCACTCAGAGAAAGGATAAGCAGGCTGCCAAGATGAGACTTGATAGATAGTCTATGACCATATAGTGGGGGGGGGGCAGATCCCCCTTGGTCATAGATCTAGGGAAGGGGAATAGGGTGAAAGCAGGAGGGAGGGAGGAATGAGTGGATATAAATGAGGGGAAAGCAATTGAGATATAATCTGAATAAATTGATTAAATAATAAAAATAGAAAAAATACCCTCTCACTAATATAAATGTTGTATGTGAGAAACACATTCTTAAGGTATATAGTAATATACATGATTTATAAGCATTTAAATATAACAGATACCTGGCAAATTATTTTTGTTATTATTTCACTTTTTTATGTAAAATAACAGCATCCTATTATCTGCCAAGAGAAACTCTTAGATCAATACCCAACAAGTACATAGAGTAGTATGCTTGCTGATTCCATAGAAGAAATTAGGATGCATTAATATTCATATCATATCTGTGCACATCATAATTGTGATGGATGATACAGATAAATAAGGGTTCTTATGGAAAGCAAATACTAAAAAGCAGGTAATAAATAGCAAGAAAAATAGATAAATAATATGCACAATTGTTTATGCACACAACACATTTTTGGTTCCTATAGCCATATATCATAAATATCTGGTTCTATTATCAATACATATAACATTTATTAAATTAGTGATATAATATATTAAATACACATTAATTGTATTGTGATTGAGTATATCCAGATAATATGCTTCATCAAGGCATATAGTTAACTTCTCTCAAAATAGCCCAGGCCTACAAAAGGAATACACTTGCTCTTATACTTGAACTTATAAAAGCATCTAGTTTTCATTAGAGGATAAAGTTAAGGTAATCATCATAAGCAATTTTAATCTAATTAATATTTCGATTATTTTATAATGAGGCTATTTTTGTCTGACTTACATAATTGAATTTTAATTTAGAGTTTCTGTCAGCATGCTGGACACTGACATCCTACATCTTTTGTGTTCCAGCACCAAGCACTTCAGTTGCTGTTACTTATCAGAACAGGACAGCTTCAAAGAAAGTTCCCAATTTCCATTAGTCCAGCATTTCAGACCGTCCCACACAGGACTCCTATTAAGCCTTGAATTTATAAACATTTTAAAACTAGACCACAAATTCTATTCCTGGATTGTTTAACCATTTTCTCCAATTTTATTTGGACTCATACAAAGGTATTATTTGTCCCAAATCAACCAGAAGAAACCTTAAGAGAATGATGCCCCATAAACTCCCAAGAGGGAATGGGTAGATTTTTGTTTGCTCTATTGAGTACAGAGATGAGATAGGATAGATATAGACTTACATTCAGAATTTTAGACACATCAAGGTAGGAAAGATGTTTTTTTCAAGGTTGCCAAATACAAAACACAATGAATGTAGCATTCATATAATTCCTGATTGTTCTGTGATCCTTCTTGCTTTATGTAGTTTATTTGATTTATGTGTAATAATATAAATGTACATGTAAAGAAAGAAAAGAATTGCTAAAAATAAAAATAAAATACAATTATATGAAAAAAAACTTAATTTAGAATAGTGTAATGTGGGAAATGAGAGGTTGTGGTTGGCCTGTGGTGTAAGTGTACGTCACTCAGTCTGTCTGTATAGCACCATATTTTTCTAAAGATCATATAATATAAAGTGTTTAAAATGTAAAACATACAGTAGAAATTCTGGATTTTGTTTTACAATTTCCGCTTCCTTCAGACAAGGTGGTTTTCGATGTTGTTAGAACATAGTGAACTCTATCAAGAGGAATATTAATAATCATTGTACTGTTATAAAATGCCTGGAGGCACAACTTATTTTCCTATATAATTATTTTTTTCCAGCACTGTATGAAAGAAAAGGAATCTTAGAAAACAAACTCTAAAAGAAGTCAGTTCATTAATTGGATTTAGGAACACAGGAAAATGGAAGAAGCAAGCATGGATAATGTAAGTCAGTTACACTAAGAGAAAAAACAATGTTAAAATTGGCAAGTTTTGGAGGATGGCACAAAAAAAAACCACTAAGAAAGTAAGAGTTGATTGAAGGTACAACTTGCTGAATTAATGAGGACTTTTTTCAAGGTTATGTTTTTAGTTATGAGGCAAAATGAAATTCTTGAACTATTCTTGAGTGACAAAGGATCACCCATATCTTTCTGGATATACTTAATTTGTGGTATGACATCATTTGTGTAAAACTTGATGTGTTACATGGCTTTATGAAAGCTATGATTTGTGCAACAAGTATATCAAATCCTAATCTCCATGCTGTATTCAGTAAGATTTCTCTCCACTTATACTACTAGCCCTTGTGATTTCTTATGATTACCATAAGGACTGTTAGGTGACATAGTCTAGTATTACTATACCCAATCAACACTTACATTTCTCTTTCAAGGTATTACTCCTGATAGAAGAGACTAGCCTGATTCTTCACAATTATTAAATTTATTTATATTCTGGACCTCAGTAAAGGCTCTGCCTGTAGCCTTTTTTTCCAGGACAGAAAACCATGTATATCATATTTTACTGCCCGTTACTCACGGTCAGGCATAGCACTTACATTACCCTTGTACATTGTCATGAAGTATGCGATAGATCCTCCTATACAGCTCTCAATTCATTGTCATTGTCTTAACCAAACTCTGTCATTTGTGAACCACTGGCGACAGCAGACAAGCTACATGTAAACATAATTGCTTTCATGTCTTTGTGGAATACACACCCAAAAATATGAACTAGTCAACCAAAAAGTAGAACCTTAGTGATGTCACAGTGTCCTTCTCACTAACACCACCAAGGCTGTCTCACCTAGTGACTAAGCCTAATGTACTATTTAACATCAATCACTATTTATACTTGTTTCTGAACTTTCCAAATGCAGAACCAGGTATTTATATAGCTATCTATACTTCTCATTTTTTTGACTTGACATTATACTTTTGGGTCAAATTTCACAACTACAATTTTTCACTCATTTGTGAATAATATTTCTTTCTATAGTTACATTACAGCTCATGCTTTACTATGAGTTATGTGCCTTTTCATTTCTTTCCATTTGGAGGTAGAATACATAGCAATGTGAACATTCTCAATATATTTATTTTGATGAGCACATTGTTCATTTCTGCTGGGTATATGAGTGCTTAAGAGTGTGATGCTCAAGCAGGGCATAAAAGTCAGTTTCCAAAACATGAACTATACAAAGTGGTTTTGTTGAGAGTTCCAACTGGCCTGTGCAAATCACTAGCTCATATAGACAACACCAACATCTACACATTTAAATTTTAGTCATTACCAAATGCAAAGCTAGACTTCAAGGTGGTTTTAATTTGCATTTCACTAGTGTATAATAACGTTGAAAATATTTCCACAGAAATTATTTTTCAATAAATAATCAGTGAATTTTTTCTTTTAGTTCATATTTTGCCCTATCCATTTAAGAATATGTATCAAATATGCAGCCAATTTTAGAAATAATTTATATAAATAGCATGAATGTATAATTACAATAAACTGATAATTTTATGTGATTATATATACTTAAGTTCTGTTTTAAGCACATTAAAGTTCATATA
The DNA here is from genome assembly GCF_903995435.1 of Acomys russatus. NCBI lineage: Eukaryota > Metazoa > Chordata > Mammalia > Rodentia > Muridae > Acomys > Acomys russatus. Next base: position 44,281,288 of record NC_067144.1, on the reverse strand, counting down.
GTCTCATGCTAAAACATAAAACATATACAATATGTATATCTAAGATACATGCAATATATAATCTAAATATATTACATACATAGTTGTAAAAAGTATATATACTAATGTATATATAAATATGTTCCTTATAAGTTAGTATACACAATAAGCCTTGAAGTATCTATTAAATTACATACAGTTAGCGGCATAATATTTACTGATTAATTTGGCTTTGCACTATTGATGGTAGTTTCTCATTACCAAAACTTTTCAATAATAGTGAAATCTAACATATATCTTTTATTTCTTGTGCTGTTATTGCTGTTGTTTGTCTTCTTGTTTTCCCTTTGTTTTTTTTGTTTTTTTTTTTTGTTTTTGTTTTTGTTTTTTTTTTTTTTTTTTTTAAGCAGTGTTCAGAATACTGCCCTGATTCACCTAAATCTTTCGCAGTTCTTTCTGAGCCTTCCAGTTAGCTGAGACTTCAAACACACGCCTCAGTGTGCAACATCATTTGTTTTAACAATGAACACTTCTTGGGTTGATTTCACCACGTCTTTCCTTTTTTTCAGTTAGAAAAAAATTCACATATATTACTTTTAGAATTTTTAATTTTTTGGATTTACTTGTAAAATCCAGTTGAAGTTTTCATTATGCGTGGCATAAAGCAGATCAAACATTAAGTATTAAATGGACTCAACACCATTTATTAAAAAGATTGTTGTCATTTTTGAGACAGATAGTGTTTGCCTTAAAGCTCAGGTTGGGCTTGAAATCATGTTTAGATTTGATAACACTCTCCTCAAACTCATGATCTCCTGTCTCAGTCTCCAGAAATAACAAGTGTGGACCACAACATATACATATGTTACTTCTTCTGAACATACAACACCAAACTAATGTGTTTACAGGCATGCTGTGGCTGAAATCACACACATTAACAAATAATAATAACATTATAATATATATGTTATAAATATAATAATAATAACAATAACAGCAATAAACCTTTTGTATAGGTAGATATTCCACATTCACAACTGATCATTTCAACACAAATGATCATCAACTGGTCATTCCAACTTTTTTTTCAGTTTTTTCATTACGTGATTTTTGCCTTCAACTTATGAAGTCAATATAGGCTGAAGACTACAAAGTAAAATAATATTTTAGGAAACAGTAGAAGAAGGCATAAGTGAATATGTATTAACTTGGATTACATATGATTTTCATTCATAAAAGAAAAGCTGAACATGAGAAACCAGAATGGGTTTAATTGTACAATTTTATACATTTATACATTCATTGTTTCTCCAACTATAGCATCACAAACTAATGACCAAATGTTCAAACACATGGTCCTATGAAGGATATTCAAACCACCACACAAATCAATTCTTTAAAAATCCATAAAATTGTAGGCGTTTCTTTTTTTTTTTCCTTTGTAGTTTCTTTTCTTTTCTTTCTTCTCATATTTTTTAAAGACACCATACACATAGGTTTTAATTTTTTTCATGGAGATAACCTTAGCAGGTAACAACTTTATTCATAGTATTTTATCAAGAACCATTTTATTTGTAATGCATATAAAATAACATTGGTATTTTTTTTAATTTTTTATTATTAATTTATTCTTGTTACATCTCAATGGTTATTCCATCCCTTGTGTCCTCCCATTCTTCCCTCCCTCCTCTTTTCCCCTTATTCCCCTCCCCTATGACTGTTCCTGAGGGGGATTACCTCCCCGCTGTATATGCTCATAGGGTATCAAGTCTCTTCTTGGTAACCTGCTGTCCTTCCTCTGAGTGCCACCAGGTCTCCCCCTCCAGGGGACATGGTCAAATGTGAGGCACCAGAATACGTGAGAAAGTCATATCCCACTCTCCACTCAAGTGTGGAGACTGTTCTGACCATTGGCTAGATCTGGGTAGGGGTTTAAAGTTTACCTCCTGTATTGTCCTTGGCTGGTGCCTTAGTTTGAGCGGGATGAGAGAAGCATGGGAGAATGGCAAAGTAGAAGGATCCAGAGGGTCCTAGAAACCTACATGTAGGCATTTCTTTTAAAGGCTTGATTCTTATATTATAAACATTGTAATTACAACTAATAAAACACATGTAAAATCATCCCATATAAAATAAATAACCTCATGAGAGTACGTCTAATTTGACTGAAGAATGCGTGAGAAAGAAAGATGAAGACTTCTTTGCAATGGTTCCAAAGAGAAGCTGCAGCAAGTGTGTTATCAGACGGGGTGGCCAGAAATCAAACAGCAGAGTGTGATTGGAGAGTCAAACCATTCCTAACTTCTTTAGCTTACTGCATCACACTGCCGATATAGTTAAACCAAACAGTAAATTTGTTATTCAGTTGTTTGGGATAACCTGCTAATCTCATTACTGAACTTGAGACATTATAGTGAATTATACTATTCTAAATGCCAAGGGAGAGTTCTTAAATAAGCCATCAGCTGAAATGGGATTTCAACCATAGCTGCCTTGCCAAAGCCATTTAAAAAGCTTGCAACATTTTGTTGGCCAAAACAACTAGAAAAGACAATATTAAAAAACCTGAGAAGCCCCTTACTTTTACTTTTTTAAACTAAAAGAATGATTAATAGCAAATTTGAACTTTCACAGAAAAATAATGCCTGAAACAAATATCCAGTCCGTATTTAGCTAAAAATCGACATAGCAAGAAGCATGAAATCAAATGGAATTTTTTCTGTTTAGACAACATGAAATACTGGGAAATGGACTCTTAAGTCAGTCAATCCTCTGTCATCAGGCAGTGGAAATTATGCTGCTTGCAATTATAGCACGATGTTTATTTGTGAAACAGTAGAGTCTTGGTGTGCATCCATTGCCTTACACAAACATGACTACAAGTCTTGCAAAGATAACTGGCTCTGGGAAGAGGAGGGAGGAAAATGAAAGGCAAGCATAACATGAGAAAGGAAGAGAAAAGAGGACATTGTATGAGAAACTCAATTCAGCATTTGAAGTTTACTCTAATTTTAGTGTTCTTTCTCAGCTGATAGGCTGAAAACAAATAAGCCAAAATTAGCTGCCTCCGTTTTAAGAAGTGACTTCAATACTTGCAATTTCACAACCTCGTCTTATTAAAACCTGGTATTCTCCTCTCTTCTGAAATGAAGAATTAGTTGATTTCTTATGGTTTTGAAAATACTTCCCACTCTTTATTTAACATGAATCTAAACTTTGATGAAAAATTACCTAGCTCTCCTTTCAGGACAGTAATCACAGTAAATCTCAGAATTCAAAGAATAGAACTTACAGAAAGAATGTTAAAAGACAACCGAATATTCTCATTATGATAAGATCCCCAAAGCCTTTTGCACTTACTTGATTCCTTTATCAGCTGGGATTTCTTTTATCATTATATTATGGATAGCCAGCCTTTAGTTTACACTGTTCTGGTTACATTGCTGTGGCAAAGCTCTGTATATTTCACTTTCTTGTCTCTGTCATATTTAAAAAGCCATAAGTCTACTGAAGGACACTTTCTTAAAAGGACAGCGTAACATACAGCATGTAGAAGGTATTTGTGCAATTTTGTTTGCATAATCTTCTTTCAATTTTAATCTTTGGCATTTGAAAGGAATGCCAGCTATATTGAATCTATTGTCAGGTACATCTAAGGACACACACTACGTTTTGACAGGGCTTTTTAATCCACCAGATGTTCATGAGACATACACAAAACACACAATCAAGACAAGGAATGCATTACACATCCAGATACTAATTAGAGTTCATATTTAGTCTTCCAGTGGATTATGCTGCTTACCAGCTGATTGAGGGGAACCAACTCGATTAAGTCATAGCAGTAAGAAGCTCAGGCACTTCAAAAGAAAATGTACTGTATATACAAGCACTGATAAAATAAAAAAAAATTGTTTCAGGATACAGACATTGGTACCCTGCAAAATGAGACATTTTTAATTGACTATTGTAATACACCCTAAAAATCATGACTCATAACATGCTTTTTCTCCCTGAAATAGTAATGTCACCTGAAATTTACTTTTCGATCTCAAGCTTTTAAATGAGGTGTTTGTTATTGAGTATTTCACCAATAATGCCTATGTAAAATCTAAAGAAAACATCAATGTTTAATTTCAGAAATGAGAACTAGATATAACACAAACCTTTTATCTAATTTCTCTTTCAATCCAATGGTCATCTGTGAAGTTAGTCTTCTGTAAGTTTCTCTCATTTATTCTATAGGTTTAGGAATCATTTCACCCTACTGACTCTTTAACCATCTCTAAGAGCCTTTTCATATGGTCATGGAGAGATACTAAGACCGGAGAGAAGATTGAGTACAACTTCACATTGAGGTGGTAATCAGTAAGTGACTGGCTATGCTGTGTTCTTAGGCTCTTATAAGAACAGTTTAGGAAACTGTAGCTTAACATAGGTTATAAGCTTCATTCTGATGTCTAACTTAGTTCTAGGACACATGCAAAAATCAACTTTCCAAAACCAACCTTTTCATACAAGTGCTCAGCTCATAATGAATATGGTCAATTCAATAGAATTTAATTAAGTATATAAAAGCAATAAGTGGTTCTGTGATTACAAAATGTTCTACCACCTCATTTTTACTTATGTTTGTGGTAATGTGATTATCTCTCTATTATTGTTGAAATATCAGAGGCATTGATTATATATAAAAGCTTTACGTCTGCCTTATTTAGCTCCTAGCTTTTATCCATCCATTATATATTATTAAATTTTTATTGAGTTTGCTTAGTAAGTGCCCAGGGATACATGGCTGATCTGAACAGAACCTCTGGCTGTGTGAACCTTTCTTTCTACTGAGGGCACAGACCGCATTTGCAAACCAGCAACATTTCTTGTCTTGACTGTTCTTGCAGACACCTGTTACGACACAGCTAGGTAGGAAATTTTTCCTTTCTCTTGGATTGCACAGACCTTTGTTATCCAGGCAGTGAACAAAATTAAAAGGAACTGCAAGCTATGACGGACATCATTCTTTGTGTGTGAGTGTGTGTTTGTGCACATGCAAGTGTAAATGTGTGGTGGGAGGGGGTAGAGAGAGGAGAGGAGAGAGAACTGGAGGAGAGAGCGATAAAGAGAGATTGATCTCCTGTGTATGACTGGCTGACCTGAACTTGGTATGTAGGGTAGGCTGCCCTCAAACTTGTAGTCTGCCTCTGTGCTCTAAAATTACAGGTGAAGAGTATCACACAAGGAAAGGAGGTGCACTACAGAGAAACATGTCTGTGGAACTCCAGTTCCTCACACCCTAGAGGTATAGTCTTCTTAGACTGCTGTAGGAGATTCGTGAGCAAAGTGAGTAATTCCTGCTATTACAATCTATATTCTGCAGTATATAAAAATATGGAAATAAATATATGCTAAGGAATGTAGAGTATACTCCAACAAAGGAATAAAACAAAACCATTCAAGTAAGTTGGAACTGTTTGTGTTTCTTAAAATTAAGGAGAAAACTACAATTTTAGCATGAAACAACCTCACACTATCAGCCTCGGGCTTTGGCAGCTTTCGACAAACCAGTTTGATTAATGAGAATAGCTCTATTTTGCTTGGCTGAAATTCATATCATGCAATATCTGCATCCTAATTACTTTTAAATGACACAGGAAACACTACCTCTGATGCTGCTGATAATTATAAGAAAAAATAAACTATAAAATACAAAATTTAAAAACACACACTGTGAAACATTCATCTTTCAGACTTAATGTCTTCCTAGGAAGCCCTGAACTTTATAGTGTTCCAGAATAGATAATGTTAAACTTGCAATTTTACACATTATGTGTAAGACCAACGTTATCTTGAAAACGTAGCCAAGGAATAGGAAAGAATCTTTTATCCGTGGCCCTGATCTTTTCATAGTGGTTATCTTTGCCAGGAAATATGCTTTTGTCTGTCATTACTGGAGTAATATAAACTCACATAAGCTGTGCTTAAGGGATTGTGTTAGTTGACATGAAGCATTGATTGAATCTGGATTTAGATACAGCTGTCACAGGGGTCTCAAGAATATGTGGTGAGGCTTTGGATTTGGGAAAACACAGATAAACTAGATAAACTTTAATTCCCTTCCCACCATCACCATACACATGTTCCTGAAAGAGGCTACAGATGTTATTTCAGTGGAATGCGTAATAGGGGGAAGAAAGATGAGAATGCTGTTGTATTCAATTCATATAGATATAATTTAAAAAACAGTTATCTGAAAAGATAACGAGTGATTACATTTGTCTGTTACTTATATAATTGTATCCAGTTTCCAAGTCAAGTCTAAGACATCAATTTTAAAAGAACGTTTCCTTTTGGAGGTGTAAGGTCTTGTGCTTATGACAGAGTTGGTTCCTAGCGCTTAATAGTTCCTGTGTCTGGTTTTTGTTGTTGTTGTTGTTTTGTTTTGTTTTGTTTTTTCGCTAGGGTAATAATACAAATGTTTTCACTGTGAATATATTTATGATTGACTGGCAGGCCATGCATCTCTAGGTCTGAAGAACAGGGAAATATTAAGAAAGAGCATTTTGTAAAACTGAGTTCCTTGATTATTTTTCTTTCTCTCTCTGAGGGGCAGCATACAGGTAATATATAGAGTGTAACCTTTAAGCACAGATCTGAGGATTGCTTCCCCACATATCCATCATACTTGCCACTCTGGAACATCCCTAAAACATTGTTTCCTGAATCTTACAAATGATGAGGACTGACAGCACTTCATGAGATTGGAGTGAAGTAACATATGTAAAATGCACAATGCAATTTCTAATATGTTTCGTGTTTCCTCATTCAGCCAAGACTGGGGTTTTGCTGTTTGGCTGTTTGATTTTGGTTGTATTTAGCTTCATGAACACACATTGTGTAGCTTCCTTTTCAAAGAATTGGTAGTGTTGTTTTACTTCTGTAACCATAGAGGAAGAAGGGGGATTAGCTGAGCCTTCAGGACCAAATATCAGCTTGTTAATATGGATTCATGAACATGTACCTACATACTATGAGCACTCTGAATACTAAGGCATTCAGTGTGAGTAAGCACAAAATACTTCCGTCTAATTGTGAACATATGTCTGAGTTGAAATGTAAGTATCAACAGTGAAGAATATAGCAAATTTCAAATGGAATTTATTTAATGACTTTTGCACTAGGAATACGGTATTTACATTTTTCTGTTCCTCCTATTGCAAGATGTAGCTCATTCAGAGAACACGTGGACTCCTAAAGCCAATAGAAAGGTTTTAGGTGCTAGCCAGCAAGCTACACAAGAAACTTGCCCATACTGTGTAATCATATGCCTTACTGTTTTTTAATTTTATGCACAAAACCTTATCATGGTGACACATTTCAATTAACGAACACTGTTAACAATAAACAGAGCTACAGAAGGCAAAAAAAAAAAAAAAAAAAAAAAAAAAAAAAAGCAGTTAGTATATTTAGGGACTTACCTGACACTATGGTATGTGATGAATTAAGTCTTTGTTCTCATTTTGACAGGTGTTGAGATCTGTGTGTAAGGCTCTTAGGTTAAAATGGTACCTTTGTGGCCCTAACATGTCATCAGTTATGCTAAGGTCTGGGGCCTGATACATTTTCATTACACAGAATTAAAAGTCCAGGCAGTGCAAAAAAGAAGAACATGAGAGAAGTTTGATAACTGGAGAGAATATGGAATTTCAAAAGCATCATAGTAATTAGTTTACTGAATATTATTTTTGTGTATATGTATCTGTATACTTCATATTTTGTTTCACTTAAGCTGAGGAAATTAGAATCCCAAAATGCTAATAGGTATAAATACAACACATAATGAGTTTCCTAATCTACAAAACACTAAAACAAAAACTATGCCTTCACTCCCAACAAAAACAACAAAAGGCAGTGAGTAAACTAGATATCAATATTCGCCAATGATGAGACACTTCAACTTCCCCTAGAAGTGCTATGAGAAAAGGTTGAATCAGAATTCAGGGGCCAGCTGTTTAAAGGGGAGCAATCCCACAAAGTATAGCAAGAGTCATTTCCATCTCTTACTGGCATCATCTGCATCATGGTGAGAACGATGATACTTCTCCTTCCACAATCACCTACAAGTAATAAGAAACTCCCTGCATCCCTACAGGAGTCTGTAGAGAGCAGATATAGCAGGCAGCTACCCATAGGGGTCCTTGAGACAAAAGCTTATGAAGCGAATTAATTGTTACAGGAATATAATTTATTCCTTTCTCAGAGTAGAGAGTCAGAACGCAGGAGAACAGGGAGTTTTGAAAGGCTCTTAAAATAATACACTGGACTGTGAACAATGGAGTCCTCTTCATCTCCAGAGTCTGCTTTCAACAAGCTCAAGAAGCTCATGGTGATATACCTATAACTCATCTTACATGCTTTCTGAAGTCTAGATTCACCCTATGTAAAAAGCCATTAGATAGCCAGGCACTTAGGAGGCAGAGGCACAAGATCTCACAGTTCAAGGCCAGCCTGATCTACAGAGCTAGTTCCAGGACAGCCAGGAGTAAACAGAGGAACCAAAACCAAAATATAAAAATTACAAGTTAAAAAAAAAATGAAGTTCAAGTGGATCAAATACTCAAACATATGACCTAAAATCTTATCCTAGAGCAGAGCATAGGAGATATAGGCGATACCTTTCTAAATCAAATAGTGATCACTCAGGAGCTAAGAATGGCAATTAATGCACTATATGCACGTGTTCTCATCTTTAAAAGTTTATGCATACAGAGACGGTAGACATAAGATATAGGAAATATACTATTTTATTATTTTAATTTTGGAAGGACCATTATGTCTAATCTTCTGTGCAATAACTAACATGCAGACATCATTTTGAATCTTAGGTGCTGAGTAACTCCCTGAATAAAAGAAAGTAAAAGGCAACAGTGTCCTCCAAGATTTGTTTATTTTAAAACAATGAACAATTGTGAAAAATAAGGATTGAATTTAATTCTCAAAACAGTTCTGGTAACTTTGATAATTCTTTATTTCTGACAATTTTTTACTTATATTGAAATCACTGTGGCTTATCATTCTCCCATATCTGCTAATTCTTCCTTTCCGAGTAATCAGTTCACAAGACCTCGAAGGCCTTGAAAATGCTATATCCATAAAGATTGAATCAAGTTAGAATAAATACAGACATTGTGAAATATTTACCAATACATTGGAGTTGAATACTCCAAGTTAGTTAATAATATTTTCTCATAGAGTATTTAAGGAAATTTAAACCCAAATTTTAAATCTGATCATAAAAACAAAACTAAATCCTATGTATTTTATCTTCCATCCAAATGAGAATTTTTTTAATGTAGTAAAATCTAGTGATGCATGAAAAGCACTTTCTATTATGATCAATCTTATTTCATTAAGTCTAATTGTAATTTCTTGACACTAACCAGAGTTTGGTGTCACCTCATGTTATTTCTCTTTGAAGGAATATCTGAGAATCTTTGGAAATAACGTGTGAGCATCTGCCACAGCTGGATAGCATTTGCAGATTCTTTGTACCTACATTTTGTCACAGTCATACTTTATTGCTCCATCACATCTTACTCTTTTCCAGGTGGGTACTGAGTTCCTTGAAGTCAAAGGCACCATCTTACACACAGTGCTATCTCTAGCAATTACAGTATTCAGCTATTGGCAAGTCCTCACAGCAGATGTATTAACAGAGCTAACCCAACTACAAAGAGACAGAGAGAGGGATATACAATAGCTATTCCAGAAACATCCCTTAGGAGCAGGGTTCTTTTCATTTTCTATGCCTGGTTACATTTTCCAGTACCTATGATTTCATGACTGAAAGGCTATCATTCTGACAGTATATCTTGATCTAAGTAGCTCTTTATCTAAAGAATGGGGGGAATTAGATGATCAATAGTTTTTGCAAAGAAGGTGAGAGATTAGAAATATAGTTGATCAAGATCAGCTTGAATAATAATGAAACTTAAAGAAAAGTATTTATGGAGCTTGAGCAATAGCTCAGTAGTTAAGAGTCCTCTTCCAGAGGACCAAGTTAAGATTCCAAACAATGACATCAGACAACCTCACAAATGGCTCCTGAATCTGGAGATCTGATGCCCTCTCCTGGTCTCTGTAGGCACATACACACACACACACACACACACACACACACACACACACACACACATGCACACACACACATTTTTGACATTTTAAATTGTAATAACTTGTCTTAAAAGGTAGTATTCATGTCCCCTGGAGGGGGAGACCTGGTGGCACTCAGAGGAAGGATAGCAGGCTACCAAGAAGAGACTTGATACCCTATGAGCATATAAAAGGGGAGGAAGTCTCCCTCAGTCACAGTCATAGGGGAGGGGAGTAAGGGGAAAATGGGAGGGAGGGAAGAATGGGAGGATACAAGGGATGGGGTAACCATTGAGATGTAACAAGAATAAAATAATAAAAAAAAGGTAGTATTACATTTTGTTTATTTACATCTGGATTATAATCATCTCATTACTGCTTTCTCTAATAATTTCCTGAAAGAAAGAGCTTAAAGTTGAGTTCTGATTTATGTAACCATAAAGAACACATTTCTTAGCCAGAGGTTTGACTCCAGAAACTTATTCCTGCTAGGGGAGTCTATGAAAAAGGGAAGAGGTAAAATGGGCAGAGACTGGGAAGTGGTGCATACACATGGGAAATGTATGATGCGCAATTTCTCCTTGTGTGTCTGAAAAAGAACTACAAAACCTTCTCTGAAGATGTTGAACTCAGTACCAGCAGAGAAACAAAAGGCTTTGAGAACAATTCTAAATTAAGATAGCTTCACTCTTCAAAATCTTCACTATCTTTTAACTGAAATGGAAGTGTCCTTATCGGCTCACAGTCCTGATAGAAGAATTGTAAAGGTTTTGTTTGTACTGAGCTGATAGTACACAAGTATTCTATAAAGCCCAAAGAACTTTATTCCAGTGTACAGAATGCCTGAAGGGAAAGATGATCATTTAAGGAGGCAGAATAATATGAGGCACAAGAATTTAAGTATAACGTATTATACTTATACATGAGTTAAATGTTACAATGGCTAATCATTTCTGTCTCCTTATATCCTCTTAAAGAATAACTACCTAACTGAGCTTTTTATGGATCAGCCTAGTTATTAATTGGATGTCTCTAAAATCAAAAAGCAAAAATATGGTTTCATACTCAAGTTTTTCCTAGACTGAGAGAGGATGTAACAAAATATAATATTAAATTACATATTCCTGGCAGTTAGTTCACAATTTAAGTCTTGTTAGACTACTGGAACTAAAAGCAACCTTATGTATGCTTTTTTGAGTTGGGCTGTGTCACAAGCAGTCAGAAACAAGTGAAGGCAGAGAAAAGTTTACTTTGTCATATCCTGTCAATGTACAAAGCCATCACTGGGATGTGATAAGACAAAATAGTGTTGGCACATCCAGATTTTAAGCATTGAAGCATATTGAAAAACTTGTGTAGCTTATACTTTGCTTTCATGCATACCCTGACTTCTGTTTTTTAATGTGTGTAACAATACAGAATGTCATCATTGTTGTTTAGATTTAAAATGTAATTTAACCCATGTTCTGTCTTTATTTTATTATTATTGTTTTACCACTATTATTTCTGTCCATCTCCTCACTTTCTGCTTTTCTATCTTCTAATTCTGTCAGAATTGCTTATAATTACATTCTTATTTACCAAGTGATTTTTAGGTAACCCTTTCTGAATGGCATTTTAGTGCTTATTTTGAGACTTCAGTGTATTGGAGGTTTCTTTCATGTAGCACTCTGTCCTTTGCTATCATAAAGGCATGTTTTCCACAATGTCTTTCTTATTATGTTACATTTTTCATATGTGCTATGTTAACTATGTTAGGAACAACAAAGGTCAATGTTTTGAGGACAGTTAATCATTATGTCTCTTGTATTTCATATACAGATAAGAATAATTTAATTTAGCATATTCATTTCAAATAAGGTAATTTTTTCAATCCTCTTCATATAGTTTGGAAGGCAGAACAGAAGTGACGAATTTTATTCACAAAATTGAGACTCCCTTTGCTTTCTTATATCAGGAGCATCTCGATTATTGCCCAATGGTGGTGATGGTCTTAAAGAATTTAAGATTTTTCAATATGAAAAGTCTAAGGGTTAGCTGTAACCTTTATAGAGGGTGAAATGCCACAGGAGGACGTCTCTCTTCAAGACAAAGTTTATAAAATAAAAATACATACACGCACACCAATGTAAATACATAAAAGACAACATGTAGAGTCATAGGTGAGAAGATGGCTCAGTGGGTAAAAGTGTTTGCTACACAAGCGTGAGGACCTGAGTTCAACCACTAGCACTCACATAAAAAGCCAAGGTTGCAGAAGGTGCTTCTAATTGAAATAGAGCTAAGAAAGTCACTAGGGGTTCTGGTTTGCCAGCCTAGCTAAATCAGTGAGTTCCAAGCTCCGTGAGAGTCCCTGTCTCATATGTGGATAGAAGTTGAGGAAGACACCTGTCATTGACCGCTGGCCTTCACATATGAACACACACACACACATACACACATGAGAGAGAGAGAGAGAGAGAGAGAGAGAGAGAGAGAGAGAGAGAGAGAGAGAGCTGTGTATCCTGATATACAAATGCACACAACTAACACATGCTCACATATACATATCAAATATATTTGCAAAATATTAGTAGAAATACAGTTCTATGCAAAAACTGATGCAGTTATTATTCCATTTATTCCAAGTGTGTGGTCCACTCTGCAGCAGCTTCCAGTTGTTCTCCGCTGCTTATGATGTTTTGTAACGGGTCTATGATTGTCATCTAAAATAAAATTAATTGTGTGTGTTCTATTTTTAGACATTTCCTGAGCTGGTCCTATAAGATAAATCATTTTTCTAGATGCAGTCACTCAACTGAAGATGAATCAGGAGGGTTTCCATGGCTTTGATGGTAGGCTAGGCATTAAATAATACTCTACCTAACCAAAAATCAAAGCCCCCGCTAAATCATATTAATATTAAAATTACTAAAAACACAATGAAAATGATTAATCAACTTTTACATAAGCTCGACTTTGGAGTCAGTCATCCAATGAAGAAGATTGCTGAACAAAATGCCAGGCAGATCCATCCCATCTTCAAGGTGGACCACTAACTAACATTGTTTAGCTGCTTTTCTTCAAAATTACAATACCACATGGAAAACGTTGTTTTTGTCTTGTTTTAAATTTCATCAATCTGGTCTAAAGAAAAACATTTATCCCTCTAGAAATCAAGAGATTTATTTTTAAACAAGTAAAGATAGAGAATAAAAGAGAATTATGCATTCCATTTTTAATGCCTCCTCTTGTCTTCATCGTGTAGCACAGTGTAAATTAATTGTAAGCAAGTTTGGTTTTCATGGATAGGTGATCTCTTTTTAGCAAATACTGTGTCCATAATATTTGAAACAATCAAGTACATGTTTTAAACACTGGATAATCTAAACTGGATAGGGTGACAAATGTATATAAATGCAGTTGGGAGGCTGAGAGAGGAAGTGTTGACCATTTGAGTCCTATGTTGCATGCTGAATATAATGTCAAAACCATTTTCAAATAAAAATAAAATGCATAGTGTATATTGAAGACATAAAGGATGCTAGAGAACAGTAAAAGAAATGGAAAAGGTACCTCAGTGATGCAAACTTCTCTCCAACTCACACAACTACTGTTTATTTTGCTTATGTGAAAAGAATAGTTGAATTCTAATCTCTTAAGAGAATTCTATACAATGTACAATGTAGGTACCTATAGTCTTCATGTTGGAATGTCGATATCATCTGCTACCTGTTCATCCTCTGCACGTGCTCCTGCACACCCTCTGTCCTACTTCTCAAGATGTTCCCTCTTTTGGATTTCATATTAAAACTAACAGGAAATGCCTGACTTTGAAAATTTGCCTATGACTTTAAGCCATGCTTCTGTCATCTGCCTCTGATACGCTTTTCAAGGGAACCTCATTTCTACCAGGGAAAGTCTTTCTAGTGAGGAGATGAAAGCGTGAGTGGAACTTTCATTTAAGCTGCTTGCTTGGAAAACAGAAAGTGAAGACAGCTTTTAATCAATCATGCAATTTTGTGTGTTCTCACTCAGAATAAGTTACAGTTTTCCTATTCCTTTGAGAAGAAAATGTTGGACATTGGATTAGCAAAAGCAACAAAGTGAAATTCAGTATTTTTTTTTAAAGAACTCCTGCAGGGGCTCTCTGCTTATGAAGGGTTCTGACCTACAGATTGCAGCTGCTGTGTCAATCACTCATCCTTTGTTCTGTGGGTTCTATGGGAAGCATGTCTTTTATCCTTTTAGGAATTATTTAGGTGGTTCCATTGCCTTTGGGCTATCCTAAGCTTGGGTTAAGTACCATGTCACAGAGGGAAGTTGAAGTCCAAATTAAGACAATATTTCCTAATGCCATCTTTAGTGAATTCAACATGGACCAGACACTATGATGTTCCTGTGATTACAGTGACAGCTGTAAATTGTCTTTTTAAGTAATTTCTGTAACTTGTATGGGCATGTGTGTATTTGTCTACTTTTCCACTAATTTTTAAGAAAATCCAGTCTCAAATATTATTTTAGTATATTAATCCATGTATTTTTCTTTAGAATGACAAAATTCCTTGGAAATATATCTGTAGGTTTAAATTATTAATACAAAATCATTAAGCATTCTGATGACAATGGCAATAAAAATCTGAAGGAAAAAAATTCATCTATCTTAAACTGAACAACTTAAAATGTGCAACACTAAAGAAGAAAGTCTACTTCATGTTATCATTGCCTTAGTTTCATTTCTCTGTGATCTCCTAACTATGAGCTCATATATATAGTTGAGAGGTAGTAAAACCTTTGTTAAATTTGTGTAAAGATGCTAGACCAATTCTTCATTTATATGTCACCTTTGCTACCAGTGAGTTTTCCTCATGTCTTGATGCTATCTCATCACATAGCTAAGTGATATAATTGTAACTATTATTGACAATTGCATATTAGCATATTAAAATACTCTACTATTAATTTAGCCTTATAACTACGAACATTCACAATACAGTGATATTGGTTAAGTTTTTGTGTTTTAAAAATAGCAGGAGTGATTATTTCATTTGGAGACCTCTTCAAAGAAAGATGTCTCTTTCCATTGGCAATTTGATCCCACACATTCTTTTTACCTTTAATTTTTATTTTAATTTTTGTGTGCATACATTTTGGCTGTATGTACGCCTGTGAGGCAAATGTATATCTGGTACTTTCAGATGACAGAAGTAGGTATCAGATTCCCTTAGAACTAGAGTTAGCCACCACGTTGGTATTATGAATTGAAGTGGAATTCTCTCCGAGAGCAATCACTGTTCTAATCCTCAGAGCCATTTCCCTAGCTCCACAATGTATTCTAATTACTCTCAGACTTCAATTCATTCTTTAATCCCTCCCAACCCTGGTAAGCCTTTCTTGCCCCTATTAAAAACCCTTTGCCATATGCATGTATTCTTGAGTTTTAATGAAGTAATCTGTGAGACCATGGGTTTGAAATTATTAGGACGTGCGTACACACTAGTGGGCACAGGACAGAAGGTAAAGACATACCTTCACCCTCAATCTATCAGCAACCAACAGATAAGCATGGAAGGGGTGGTCCATGAGCACCCCTGTCGCCCCACAGCTCCTCCACATGCATGACCAATTGTTGACAGGAATCCTGAGCAGGACAACTGAAGCTGTTGTGAGTCCAAATTTGCAACGACTATGTCATGCTAAGACGGCATATTGCAGTCCTTTTTCTATATTCCAGTTCTATACTGTCCCCCTGAGGCTTAGAGGGAGTGACATAAATATCTTATTTAAGTCTGAGCATTAATTTTTCACTTATTCTCAGCATCTTGAGCAACTATGGGTCTGTGTTTTCTCGCCTTCAGAGAGAAAGAGAGGGAGATAGGGAGATGGAGAGGGAGGGAGGAAGGGAGGGAGCAAGGGAAGGAGAGAGGGAGAGAGAGAGAGAGAGAGAGAGAGAGAACTCTGATTACAGAGAGACTACTCTGATTAAGGCTGAGGGTATCATTTGTAAATGAGTTTAGATATTTAGGTGTTAGTTTGGTGCCATGTCAGTTTAAGTCAAGTTCTTTCTTAAGGCTATGGCTTTCCTTCCCCCCTTGATAGGTTTACAGTAGCAGGCATGAGTTTGTCTTGTGGATCAGGCCTTCAGTCAAGTCAAAGTATGGTTTGTTATTCCAATAAAGGTTGTGCCACTATTGCAATAGTGGAAATATCTTGCCTACTGTGTTAGTATTGAGGACTTTAGGCTTCATACCTGAGTTTACTGCTGTGTGTTTTCTTATCCATTCTAGCCTTATCTCATTTTAGGCAATATGAGTGCTCAAGGCATAGCACAAATTTTATCAGAACTTTTTATTTGTGTGCTTGCTTGGTCGTTTTGATTAGAGATAGTCTTACAAAGCCCTGGCTGGCCTAGAACTTACTCTGCAGCTGAAGGTTATCTTAAACCCCTGAACCTAGTGTTTCTATTTCTCAAGTGTAGAGCTTACAAGTGTGGGCCACCACTCTTGGTTTCTGCATGACTTTTATTCATTTATTTCATGGAGCTCCTCTTTTCTTTTTTTTAATTTATTAATTTATTCATATTATATCTCAACGGTTATCCCCTCCCTTGTATCCTTCCATTCCTCCCTCCCTTCCATTTTCCCTTTACCCCCCCTCCCCAATGACTGTGACTGAGGGGGACTTCCTCCCCCTGTATATGCTCACCCAGGGGTCCCGCTCAAACTAGGGCACCAGCCAAGGACAATACAGGTCGTAAACTTCAAACCCCTACCCAGATCTAGCCAATGGACAGGACATTCTTCACAGTTGAGTGGAGAGTGGGGTCTGACTTTCACACGTACTCTGGTGCTTCATATTTGACCACGTCCCCTGAATGGGGAGACCTGGTGGCACTCAGAGGAAGGATAGTAGGCTACCAAGAGGAGACTTGATACCCTAGAAGCTCCTCTTTTCAAAGGCCTCCTATTACACTGACAGTAGACTATTTAACTCCATGGAATACTTTAACAGTTTATGCTTTCATGTTTGGTTTTGATGTTGGCTTTTTTTCTGAAATAATTGTATGCATTGAATTGTTCATCCTAGATATTTTGGTTTCCTTGTACAGAATTTTACATTTGATTTTTTAATATTTTGTGTTTTGCCTCTACCCATGCTCCATTTTCATTTTAATTCTTGAATGTATTGAATTGTTTAATATACACTGTAGCACATTCTTTAATTTTCTTAAATCTTGGATTAATTTTAACTGTACCATAGGTTATGTTTTCTGTTTAGTTACAGTAATAATGATTTAATTGTGATTTTTAACCTGAGTGTTGAGACATAGATCCACATATTTCCATAACCATTCTTCAGCTTTGGGATGATGCTAAGTAACTCGGAGACAGCTTCCACTGCCTCCTCCTCCTCTTCTTCTTCTTCATCCTCATTTTCTATTCCTCTTCCTCTTCCTCTTCATCCTTTTTCTCTTCCACTTCCTTCTCCTCATCCACATTTTCTCTTCCTCATCCTCATCCTCCTTCTCTTTCTTAAGCTTTTTAAAGTATGTAACATTTGTTGTTTAAACCCAGAGCAGCCATTACTCTAATGTGAATTCTTTTCATTGCCAAGCTGATCTTTCTGTGCCTGATGTCTTGGGAGCTGTGAGATGTTTCTGGCCTGGCTAATGCAAAGAAAACACTTTTTAGTCTGTGAATCTATAGTCATACTCTTTCCAGTCCCTGTCTTCCATCATCTTCCTAGATTCAGGTAGTTTTCCAGTCATTCATTCTCATACAGCAATGTGTTTGGCTGCAGTCTGTGTATAAACGTCAAGGTCTATCTTTACAGCTCTTTCTCTGTTCCTCTCCCCGCCCCATTCTCTCCTCTTCTCTTCTCTTCTCTCCTCTTCTCTTCTCTTCTCTTCTCTCCTCTCCTCTCCTCTCCTCTTCTCTTCTCTTCTCTTCTCTTCTCTTCTCTTCTCTCTCTCTCTCTCTCTCCCTCTCTCTCTCTCTCTCTCATGCTGCCCTTGTGATGACACCTGTCTCGTTCTCCATAGACACTCAGGTTTATGTTTCAAATTTTGGAAAGTTGCCAGGCATTGCTTATATTCCCTCTCCTTGTACTATGGCTTAGACATTTTATCTACAAAAACACTCTGGGACACTCACAGAGTTCATCTCTTTTGTTTTCCTTCTAGAAAGAATTTCTGGGTGGCTGTTGTTGGTGGTGACTGAGACCAGTGCTGGGAGGCTACTCTTGTCTTTGAGAATATTTCTGGTTTACTTTTGCAACTCACAGAACAAAAAGCCAGAAATATTACACATTATATTCGTTATTTAAAGGATTTCTTTTTAGGATTTAGTATATTTTATGCATATAAGCCTTTGTTTTGGGGTGCTATGACCTTATTGTCTGGATTGTATAATTGAACTTTATAATAAATCTTTTGAATATATTACTAACAATTTTAATAATGTAGTTTAACACAACTTTGTCATCATTAAATAAACTAAAACATAGAAAGATAGCTTTGGTTTTAAAAATTCATCGATTAGAAAAATCACAGTATGGCTTTCCCTGGTGGTACAGACCTGTATCCGCTCATGATACTAAGGCAGGAGGCTCATGTGCTCAAGGTCGACCTGACCCATGACGCTAGAGCAAGGACAGCCTGGGCAACTTTCTGAAATCCTGTCTCAAAACCAAAGGTAAAAAGGAGCTGTAAAAATAGCTCAGTGCTAGAGAACTCACTTAGCACATTGTATGAGACATGAAGTCCTAGGTTCAGTCCCAAATAGACAAAATTAATAATTATAAAACACTGACATGTGAGAAGAAAGAAGAAAAAGAAGAGGAGGAGGAAGAAGAGAAGGAGGAGGAAGAAGAAAGGAAGGAAGGAAGGAAGGAGGAAGGAAGAGAAGGCAGGAAAAGGAAAAGAAAGCAAAGAAGGAAGAAGGAGGAGACGAAGGAAGAAGAAAAGGAGGAGGAAGAAGAACAAGGAAGAAAGAAAGGTAAAAAGAGGAAGAAGAGGAAAGGGAAAAAGAGAAGGAAGTAGCAGAAATGGAGACAGAGAAAAACTATTTGCAGGTGACATGTCACCGATTGATAGAATAAAGGTAATCCTTCTGAATAGCTAGATGGAATTAACAATCTCATCCTTCTTGGTGTAAGCAGAGATTTCATACTATGTTTCATAAATGACTAGTCAGATGATTTTTGAAAGCATAAAGAAATTCTATAGCTTTGTTCTCTAAAGCAGCAAAGAGCAGATGATTAATCAGTATTTTAAAAGATACTTTTTCTTCCAGCTCAAGGAAATGTCCTGTTCATTCTGAAAGGATCTATATGAATTGCTAATAACTTATTCCACTCATTTGTTCTTCAATCAGGTAGCTGCCTGTTTTCTTGTTACCCTCTTTGTGTCAAGCCACTCATCCCCATGCTATACAGGGTGAGGAGGTCCCCCTCAGTCACAGTCATGATGGGGAGTAAGGGGACAATGGGAGGGAGGGAGGGAGGAATGGGAGGATACAAGGGATGGGATAACAATTGAGATGTAATATCAGTAAATCCATAAAATATAATTTTAAAAAGACACAGTTCATCATCGCAGAGAGTCAGCCTTCAAATCAACTAAGGTCTCTGAGGAATTTTCAGTCACCCTTGGGCTACTAAACCATAAGAGCTGCAGGAACTGAACATGCATGGCGATGTTGCGCTTTCCAGCTTGAACTTTTTCCTACCTTCACTCAAGAAACTCTCAGGGTTAATCCTGTCATTCCTCACATTCTGATTCTCCACAGCCATTTGAAGAGGCCCAGGATTCCGGCTGCCATCCATCATCAAGTAAAGGCACATTCCCACACTGCACTGCAAATCCATTAATCTCCTCTAATCTCTTAACTCCCAAACCCTTCAACCCTGCCCTTCGCAAAGGCACCTCTGTCAACGGGGGAAGCACTGATAGGCTTAACCCTGCTCTGAATGTTCCCTTGGTCCCCTTTCTCTAGCAGAACTGGCCAGCAATTGCTCTGAAGCACTTCAGAGCCACTTTGGCCATGCAAAGATTTCCCTACAGTAGCTTTTCCACCTTTTCTGTGCACAGCTTCTCAACTGCTGTTCTCACTTCCGCATGCTTTTCAAAACAAAAGGAAAAATAAACCAAATGTATGAGTTGATCACTACATCTTCCTGCACCCTCACTCTCACTGCTGTCATCTTTCTCCATTGCTAGCACAAGCAAAACTTACTAGGAAAAACTTTCTGTGTTTTATTATTTATTCATTTATTTGTCACAAATAAGTTGCTATATGTTCTTTTCACTCTCTCTAGGGAGAAATCACAGGTAGATAAATAGTGTTTCCTTAATTTGGAAGACCTGAGTTTCAGATGCTTACAAGCTCAGTTTCCAAACTCAGAGGCATGCTGTAGAGCTAAGCTTTGACAACCAGCTTCTATGCCCAAACACTGATGGCTGGAGGTTTAATGCTCTGCACACTCAAGTAAAGGATCAATGCTTTGAGCTTAGAGTACCTATGTCCAGCGTCTGACCAGAGTCTACTTTGAGTGTTGAGGACCATCGCTCTTTAAACTCTCTCAATTCTAAGTTCTCTTAGCAAAAAGGCTTTCAGTCTTTGAAATATTGGCACTTTCATTTTGTTTCTTTGCAGCCCACCTTCCCCTTCTTCCAGAGTCTCAATATCTCCTGTCCTTCTTCTTCCTCACAGCCTTGTTTTCCTTCGTTGTTTTAGCTCCTGCAGAGTCCCCGCTTATCCTTTCTGGACCACTTCAGCAATATCTTAGACCTGTTACTCAGAGCCTTGAGTATGAGGTACCAACTTCTCATTCTGCAGCTTTCTTAAATTCTTAGCCATTGTTTATTGTTATAGTTTTAACCTCTTGCTTTTAAGCCCTTAGCATCTAGTGACTCTTTGGAAGTCTTAAGCTTCTTCTTGCATTTGCCACTGTCACGTCCACTGCAGAGTTAGGATCTCTGAAGTTTGTGTGTGTGTGTGTGTGTGTGTGTGTGTGTGTGTGTGTGTGTATGTGTGTGTGTGTGTGTGTGTATGTGTGTGTGTGTATGTGTGTGTGTTTGTGTGTGTACACGTGTGGGCATGCGCATTCCTTATGAAACCCACTCAGCCCACTCAGTTGGCTTTATCCATAATCAAGAGCATATTTGCAAAAAAAAAAATCATGACAACCCTTTTGGAGTGATTCATACAGTAACACCTGATGATATAACCCAGAAATAGTGAAAAATAACTCAGACATTGTCTGTTGATGGCATGCTTATGAATGGATTGTTATTCCACCAATATTAGTTCTGCTTTATGTGTTAACCATCCACCAATTCTAAATTTTAAACATAAATGCACCCATGGGCTTTTCACAACAAAGAAACCAGTCTTCCATGGTGGCTTATGTCTCTATTCAGAAGGCTGAGGAAAGGATATTCCAAGTTCTGTGCTAGCCTGGGCAACAGTCAGATTCACATACTCTAAAGACAAACACTAAAGGCCAATGACAAGTGTCACAATCTACCAATCATAAAGGATTTTTGGCTGCATTATTGAGAGCTATATTGTTTTCCATTGTGAAGGGAGTGAACAAGAGTACTCTTAGCTTATGATACTTGGAGTGGAGTCTTCTGGTGGGAAAACAAGTTACCTGAAGTAGTTCATGATGACTTTGTCACAGCTGTGGTTGTAGTGGGTCTTGCAGCAGGAGGTAGGGTTTCCTGGATGGATCATATAATATCCAAAGCACATAGATTTCAATAAGTTGTCAGAAAAGGATCAGTTTGGTTGGCAGCTATTTACCAAAGTCAATAAGATGCAGGGGATGGTGATCTGTCAGTTGTACATGAAGAGAATTAAGTTAGCACAACACAACCATAACTTAGTGTGTTTGAAAGAAAAGTAAAAGGTAAGACTTTTTTACAATAATGACCTATCACCAACATCCATTCTCTTGTCATTGCTTAGTGATGTCCTATTCATACAAAGAATTGAATACTTGTTTCATTTTGTAGTCAATACTGTCAGTTATTTATTGACATTCTTTCCTCATGGCACTATTGTGGGGCTCCATGTGTGTGTGTGTGTGTGTGTGTGTGTGTGTGTGTGTGTGTGTGTGTGTGTGTGTGCGTGTGTGTATATACACCCATAGTAAAAGGCCATTTGTAATACCTATTTCTTCAAATCCTTGGTGCACCTTTCACACTGTTCACTCAGTCACTGTCTACAACTGTCTTTTCCCTGTTCAATCTCTAAATGACATTATAATGATTCTCTCAATCGCCCTGTTTTACTCATCTATAAGTCTCTTACTATTTCTGTATGATCTGATCTAAATCCTGCATCTTCAAATACAATTACCATGTGATCTGTTTCTCTAAAACAACAAATTGGTGTTTTCCACTTGAATTTGAGCACAATCTTTGTGCACTGTGGCCTAACAATGCTTTGTTCTTTCTACCAAACTATGTGCACACTAGATTTACTTCCCAAGATTACTGAAAAGCTACTGACTTCTCTTCCACTTGTACGGTATTGGGTTGTGTCTTCTGGTGAAAATTGAACATTTCACTGAAGTGTTTATACACTGGTCAACTTTCCACTAAAGTATTTTTGTTTTTAACTTGTAAAGAAAAGACATGCTAGCCAACTTCTAATATCATTATAGTACAAGCCTCTATCATCTTTTTCCCAGATTAATAACCTTCTAATTTTCTTTTTCTTTTCAACAATGCAATTCATCCAATAAGATAGTTCAATAAATCTGGCTTCAAATAAAATTGTATTTTATAGTATATTTGTGCCTGGCTTAAAATCTTGCCTGATTCAAAATGCCCTACAGTATTTAGGCAAGCTTATGTACTATCATTGTGAAAAATGCTCAGTGTTATGTCTTTCTTCATGAAAGACATAATTTTTATAGTTCGATACCTAATTTTGGTTTTTCTTGAATGTGCCCCATCTGATACTTTCTTAGTGACATCCTTTCATTGTTTAGATCTCAGTTTCAATTCTTAAAGTTTTTCTCTAAAAACCCAAATGAAAGTTACTTTCCAGTCATTCTTACTCTAAACTGTGAGTTGTTTTTTTGTTTTTTTTTTTTGTATATCATGTTGAATATCATTCTCAGTATGTTGAATTGCACATGTCATAAGGTAATCATTTGATAAATGCTTGATTCATGACTGGTTGGACATTTTAAATGCATGTCTAGTAAGTCACATAATGAATCATTGTGGGATATCACGGAATGTTTATTGTGAGGAAGGGAGTAAAGATAAACAAAGTATTTTCCTCCAATACATAGGTAAAGATTTCCTAACAAAACCCTAACAAAACTCAGAAATTTGTTAGAGAAAACGAGAATTTTTATGGAAAAATGATATATTTCTGTTTATTACTGTTTTCTTATACTTTGAACCTCACATAGTCTGACTAAAAATTTTATACTTTAATTTTTTAAAGAAAAATATTGATAGTATTTTCTACATTGGGGCTAACAAACCTACAAAAGTTTTACAATTTCAGTATATTACAACTTTATGGTGGAATAATAAAATCAATTTAAGCCCATTCGCATTTAAAAAGTTATATACTAACTCCAACTTTAGAAAATCTCTAAATTCTCCTTAAAACTTAATTTTATTTGCAAATAATTTTGTATATAAATGATTAATATACCTAAAGCTATTGGAATGGTACCTCAGCAATGGTCAATGCACAGAAACTTTTGTATTAAACATGAAACTTTTAATCATTCCCCTTGGTAGGTGAACTCTCTGGGAAATGTAAGAAGAATATTTAGTACAATCACTATAAAGTATCGATCATCACCAAACCAAACATATGTTCCTAAATTGTTTTATACCTTTTTTTACCAAGTAAAATATGTAGAGATTTTTCATTATGATTGCTCACTGATTCCCTACACCATACTAGTAATAAAACTTGTTTGACATTATGAGAATTAAAGATAAAACAGTCATCAAATCATTGTGCAAATTAGAAGAACTCGTACCTCCCCTTACTCAGTCTTCAGTACTTGAGCACAAATTATTGTTAATCTCTAGTTATTCTTTTAACTAAGGGATTTTGAAGGGAAGTTTTCTAAGTGAATTTTCAGAAAAGAATGTTTAATGTCTATATTTATTTCAATGGAGCAAGCAGGTTACGTGAAGGAATGACAGTCCTTCCTTTGCACTATATTAAAAACAATAAAGGTTATACATTGTTTTTAATTTTTCTTTTATTTCTCTCTGGATCACATTCGAGGCTGTATCAGTCTTACTTCTCTCACAGTCAAAGATCCAGAAGACAGAGGGGAGGGCATCCTATTGGGACTCTAAAGAATAGCAAAATAAAAGGATACAGAGGGTCCTAGAAATCTACAAGTAGAACAATATGATAGGCAGATTTGGGCCCAGGGGTCCCACTCAAACTAAGGCACCAGCCAAGGACAATATAGGAGGTAAACTTTAAACCCCTTCCCAGATCTAGCCAATGGTCAGAATATTCTCCATAGTTGAGTGGAGAGTGTGATATGACTTTCTCATGTACTCTGGTGCCTCACATTTGACCATGTCCCCTGGAGGGGGAGACCTGGTGGCACTCAGAGGAAGGACAGCAGATAGCCAAGAAGAGACTTGATACCCTATGAGAATATACAGGAAGGTAATCCCCCTCAGGAACAGTCATAGGGGAGGGGAATAATGGGAAAATGGGGGGAGGAATGGGAGGATACAAGGGATGGGATAAACATTGAGATGTAACAAGAATAAAGTAATAAAAAAATGCCAAAAAAAACAAACAAACAAAAAAAGAGAAAAACAACAACAACAACAAAAACAAAGATCCAGAAGCTTGTGACAATATGCCTATGAAATGCAGACCCCATATGCACAGCGTGCAGTAAACACATGCCACCTGAAAGCTCTTCTTTGGCAACATTGCTGTCTGTAATCCTGTATGTCCCAAGAATGTGTGCTCACCCTGTCCTTACTGAATATGAAAACTGCTCTGTAATTCAGCCTTCAGATATGTGCTTGCTGCTCTGAATTATTTTTCATCATCATGCTTGAAAACATATCTCCATTTTATACTCCAAATACCATCCTGGACATGAGATGGAAGTAACTGGCATTGAGGTATAGAAAAATTATTGAAAGAACTATAATAAAGAAAATCTTTAGAGAAAAATTGAATTCCAGTGAAAAGACAGGTGCATTGTGGCTAGTTTTGTCACTTCGGGCATCAGAGTACAAGACCTGTGTGTGATTCACTTGTCTTAACACATACTTATGACATCAAAGAAACCCTCCATGATGTTATTCATGAAAGAAAAAAATAGTGACAAGCAAGTTTCCTTGAAATAACTATATTCACACCATTAAGATGAGGCTAGTATATGTTTTACTGTAAGTTCTGCTGAACATTTTAAGATTAAAAATTCAGATAGAGGTGCTCTCAAGCATCAAAACTTAAATTCAAGTGAAAAAATTTAATATAATTTTACATCTAATAAGGCATGAATTTAATATATAAAATTGCAGAATTTCAATATATCCCATTGTTATATTTAAAATTACTACATGCTTCACACTAAGTTTCATGTTAGGAAAAAGGAATCATCATGTATGACTCAGAAATAGTTTCTGGCATTTTCTGAAATCTATGAATCCTGCTGCTGTTCTGATATAATGTTGTAGACAACCACTCTCACTTGATTATCCCCAATACCGCGTAGTGCAGAATACAATTTGGTTTGTTTAAAAGGCAATTCCCCATATACTCAGTTTGATATCTTTGTTTTCCCTTTTTGAATTAAGGGATAGCTCCTCTCTATCTATTTCAGAGCTTTGAGGTTCTGTCTCATGGGCACTGCCCGTCAATATGACACAGTGCACAATTCATAAAATTGGCTCATGCACAAACAGTTCTTGTACTAGAAATGGTAACTTTCAGATGAAGCACCATGAAATTTAATTTTTGCTTTCAGTAACAAAGCTCTCTGGAAGCATACTTCTGTCTTTTAACCATTATACAACACAATGGTCACTGTATTCTACAAGAAAAATCCATTATGAAATGCTTTGTAAACATTTATTGCACATGATTGTTAAAATTAAATTACTGAACAGAAGATAGTAAACAGAAAATGGACAACAAATAGTAAAAGCATCATTATTCATCATTAGATAAAAATCTCTTCCTACGTCATATTGAACTCAGACATGGCTTTCAGTTATGGATGATGCTGAAGTCAAGTTTTGGAATCCATGCTGTTCACTTCCACCCTTCAAGTGTATGAAGTAACTTAACTAGCATCTCAGTAAAAGAGGGAAGGACTGTGATTGTCTCTGGGGCAAGAGAACCTCAGAATACTGATAGGCTGTTATATAGTATTCCCCTATTTCTAAGCTGATCTATATATAATTTGCATTTACTTTACATTATGCACAAGAGAGCACTTTTAAAGCTGTACTGCACCAAAAGATCCATTTGGAAGGTGGCATATACCATGCTATATGAAATCATTTACTTTTGCCTCAGCATTTTTGTTGGTTTTTTTTTTTTTGAGACTGTTATATCAAAATATTATCATATAAATTCATGGTTGAGACTTTGAAAATGGTGTCTATAGAATATAGACAGTTATATAGACACTATAAGGATATAGGAGAAAGAAAGAAAGAAAGAAAGAAAGAAAGAAAGAAAGACGTTTTCAACTGCTTCTCCAAGTGTTTGTATTTTGTATATTGTTAGAGGAAGAAACTTGGTACATTTTAGAAATGCTTGCCTTTACCCTGGATTGAACACGGTTTGTTTACAAAGGCACAAAGTGACTTCCGAAATGTGGTTTGAGATAATGATGTGGAACAAAATATTCTTTATACTGTGAAGTTTCTGACTTCAGTTCATTTCCTCCTTTCCTTCCTGTTTTCTAATTAGTAAATATCAGTAAATTTTAAAATTGTTGGAAAATGCATTTGTTAGGTAGCGTGACGAGAAGGGGGTATGACTAATGTATATGTAATACCGCAGGTTGCTTCTAAGGGGCCACTTACTTATGCAGATGGGGCTGCTACAACAATTGGTTACCGACTCCAAGGCCAATTATCTCACATTGAGGATAATCGGAAACCCAAGAACTAGTGACCAGCAAATCGTGTGTCAGATAAAGATGAGTTGCCTCGATTTATGATGGTTCTTTATATGAGGAGGAAGAGAGAGCCAGAGAGAGAGCAAAAGAGAGAGGGGGGTAAGAGAGAGGGAGGGAGAGAGGGAGGGAGGGAGGGAGGGAGGAACGGAGGGAGCAAGGGAGGGAGGGACGGAGGGAGAGACAGGGCCAGAGAGAGACAGACAGAGACAGAGAGACAGAGATACAGAGACAGAGACAGAGAGAGGCAAAGAGATAGAGACAGACAGAGGAGGAGGGAAGGGAGGGAGAGAGAGACAGAGAGACGGGGAGGGAAGAGAGGGAGAGAGAGAGGGAGGGAGAGAGAGAGGGAGAGAGAGAGAGAGAGAGAGAGAGAGAGAGAGAGAGAGAGAGAGAGAGAGAGAGAGAGAGAGAGAGAGAGAGAATATCTCTCTGGGGTCTTTTTATAAGGACAAAAATCCCATACACAGGGGCTCTGTCCTCATGTTCAAATTTTTTCCCAAAGGCTTCACTTCCTAATACCATTCCTTTGGAGGCGGGTGGAACACAGATTGAATCCATAATAACCTGTTGCTAAATTTGAAAATACGCACACTATATAGGTTTAGAAATGAACCATCTGGTCTAATTGAGAGTGGATTACTTGGGACAACAGACACACCTGGGTAGGAAGCATGCAGAGGAAGAGAATCCTCAGGAGAAATCAGTCGGTGGGATGAAGCAGCACAGTAAGAGGACCTGGAAGAGCAGCCATCACACTGCCAGAAGGCAAGCATTTTCAACTTTTGAATGCATGTTTGAGGTTTCTTAGGCAATGGAGTAGGCCTCAATGAGAGAAAAAAAAGGCTGATGAGAAACATATAAAGTTAAACTTTCTGAATACTAATATTATATGCAGGAGGTTCCCAGCCATCAGCGCTGTCCCTAAGGACCATTCCCACTTCACGGCATTAATATTCATTAGGTGCAACACCATATGCTGCACAGCAGGGTGCATTGCCAACAGACTGTTTGTCAGAAAGCCAGATTTAATAAAGCATTGTAAAACAAACATTATGATGACAAATACAAAATGACAGGCTAATTAAGAGAATCTTAATTGCCATTTGTCCATAATAACATTCGTAAAGTTGTAGCTGTCTTTATGCTTGCATTCCTCTTGCTCAGCTTTTCTGGGTACCTTCCCCGTTAAGTGGCTCTGGGAGAGAATAATACCTCCTGTGACTCAAAATATTTAGTGCCTCCTTTCTCTCTCCCCTCCAAAAATCAATTATATGTTAATGAATAGCTGTGTGCCATCCATGCTCACAGACATTAGCCTTTAATCCTGGAGGCACGGAAGGATCTGTAGAGTTTGCATCCTCAAACTCGACTTCAAATATCACTCGTATTCCTATATGAAGTACTTGGAGTCAGCCATTCTCCAGTGTGTAAGGGGTCTATCCTGAATTTCAGAACTCATCAGTACGTTCTAGAAGAGAAAGCTCTACCACACCACATTTCGCCAAGCAGGATTCAGAGCCGGCAAGGCACTTGGCTGTTTACTGACCTCACATCATGTCACTGAGCACAGGGTCTTTAGTCTCCACCCAAGGTCTGAGTAATACGACCTTCCGTTCTGCGATATCATTCTCAGAAGGTGATTCTCTCATATTTAGTCATTTGAAAGGTATTTTTCTCTGTCTTATTTAAAATACCACTCAAAATGTGGATGTTTTGTTCTTGTTGTCATTTGTTTACTGGAGCTCAAAATAGGAATTGCCACGGTAAATATTTACTGGAAAACTAGACTAAGGCCTATCCAGCTTGCTGTCAAAGCAAGACATCTGAGTAGTTATAAGAGTGTTTCAGTCGTATGAGTAAGGACAAACCGTCTTAGCAGAAGGCGTACTGGTTTGGCTGGAGGGTGATCTAAGAGGGGAAAGGCCCATAACTAGCTCCCAAGGGTCTTCGTGTTATTTTCTTGACTCTTTTATTGGGATGAGGTTCTGGATCTCAACATTGCTGAGCATTGCACAGTGATCAAATAGAAGGGGACTTGAAGATCAGAAGTGCTCTGGTAAGCATTCAATAGTGACTCTCACATCGGGTCATAGAATTATGATGTACAGGGTTTGCAGGGCCCCTGTAAACAATTAGGAATCCCTAGACAGGATGATCTAAAGAGATGCTCAGATTTAGTTATCATAGGTGATAATATATGCAAATAACACACAATCAGGGAAAAAGTTATCAAATACAGGTATTCCATTTAGGAAAAAATATTTTTATTTTTAAACATTCTATGGTTCAGAAAATATCTGAGTTCACACACTAGCAACATCAAATATATGCCTATATAAGTTTAAGTAATGACACTTTAACTTAGAAATCTTGACTGGCTATTGCACAGTGTAATTTCATAAACAATCTAGTTGCCACAAATTAATCCTCTTACCAAGAACTCACTCATGTTCACTAAAACAGGGAAACACTGCAGTTGTTTCTCAAGCGGGATGTGAAGAACCCCAAACTATATATCTACAGAAAAGGAAATGCAGATGCTATATTCTCTCTAAAAAAAAATCTTTTCTTGAGACACGTAGCTGACATTTTATGGATATTTATATCTTGTAAAAATCATCATCTTTTTATTTAAAATAAGGTTGTCGAATTAATTTAAACTTTAAGGCAGGGGGAAGAAGCTCAGCATATCTCCTGCTAAGGCATGTGAGAAATCAAAATAACCCTGAACGCTTCAAACTATTTCCCAAAAGTAGATACCAATGTTTTACACAGAAGACATAAGAATAATTTGGAAACAAGCATCTCTACATGATGAATGTGATGGATGCTTGATATGTCCTAGGCCCCATACTTTGGGAATAGTGATTGTAAATTAGATCACCTCATTCAAGGATTTGTTCTTAAGTACTAGTGAGGGTATGAAACTCTGACACTATCAAAGCCTATATATACTATAATTTCATCCGTGGATATATCCATCTTAAAATTAATTTATAAATTAAAATTATGTTCAATAAAAATTACCAATACAAACTAATAATAACAGAATGACAGTAGCCATATAGTATAGTAAAACTACTTAAAACTAATGAATTACTTATCACTGAAGTTTTGTGGACAGTTGTTCTCCATTAAAAAAAATAAAAAGATGAATAAGAAGGACTAGCAAGCTTTGTGTAACTTTAAAATACATGTAATTGGGGATGAAATTGTGGTTCAGCAAATAAGAGCACTGGCTGCTTTTCCAAAGGACCCCACACTGTGGCGCACAACCATTTATAAGTCCGGTTGCAAGAGATCTGATGCCTCTTCTGGTATCCACAGGCACAGCAAGTAAGCTTTCATTATTCATACATCCTACAGCATTTTATTTTCTTAATGCTTCTATGTTTCAAAGCTCTTCTTTTTTATTTTTTAAATATTTCTTCTTTTATAAAATAATGTTTTAAAATAGTTGTTTATGGTAGTGGGCGAAATAATATTTTTATTATTTCTATAATTGTTCTTATAATGAATTTCATCAGCAATCACATTTGTACATATCTTATTAAAGGCCCATAAAAAGACAAAAATAAAAGAAAAAGACACAAAAAAGGACAAAAGTTATCAGAACTAATAATTATTGAATCTACTGTTCTTTATTAATACAAGTTATTTCTAGATGATTAAAGAAAGAACATTTAAAATAATTATTTAAAAGAACAACAAAAGAGAATACCTAGAAATCACTTGCCGATGTCCCTGTGTCTAGATTATGTCTTTATATCTCTACTCAGAAACTAAGAAAATTACACAACGCATACATTTAAAGTGTCTTTCTCACATACGAAGTAGTGCAGGACATAATGCAAAACTGAGAGAACTAAGTTTACTCAGTGAGATAAGATGACACACCCTAAAATATCTCAAGACTATAACCATTACAATAACCCAGACGATAAATTTCTTTCCCTGAATAAATTTCATAAATGTTGCCACTTACTTTAAATATTGTGTTATTGTGTCATACATTTTTTCAATGCATTTTAACCATGTTTGTCCTGACCCCTCTTTGCCATCTCTCTCCCTTTCCCGAGTCTCCTAACAAAGCCCCTCTTACATTTACATCTTGTGTGTATAGGTGTGACCACTTGTTGAAGGAGTCTCTTGCCTGCATATCAGTGAATGCTTATTTTCTGGAGCAAGGGTAACTGTAGTGGCTACACCACTGATAAAAATGTAAGGCTTCCTCCATCCATGTTGAAATGTTGATAGGCACTATGCTATGTAAGTCTTGAGCTACAGTGAATCCAATTGCAATGATTATATTGTGTCGGTAGCTATGTTTCT
The DNA here is from genome assembly GCF_903995435.1 of Acomys russatus. Taxonomy (NCBI): domain Eukaryota; kingdom Metazoa; phylum Chordata; class Mammalia; order Rodentia; family Muridae; genus Acomys; species Acomys russatus. The sequence goes on along the minus strand of NC_067144.1, from coordinate 44,249,689 downwards.
TGCTACCCATCTGGTGTCCTCACATTTTAACTCAATATTTGAGTATTTTTATAAAATAATGTGTTTAAATGATTTAAATGCAAGAACTCAACCCATAAGTACAACTGCATTAAGTCAGTGGGTCAGATACTTGGGATCTTGTTCAAAGGGTTTGAATTCAACGTTCACCAGAAGGAAAAGAGGAAACTAAGCAAACTGGGCAAGCACACTGAGGATTTTGTTACTTTGGGGGAAGGTTAGTGGAATTTTATTGCCTGAATCTAATGATCATCTCGCTTTTTCAAAATGCTGCAGTTTAATGACAGGTAGTAGAGGATCCATTATTAAGTCAGTCATTTTGAGCACATCCTGTAATCAGTTACATTACCTCAGAGGCAAAAAACCATTCACCTTGCCTAGGTTTGGTCCACTGCTGCTCAGAGCATTGTCAGGTCTTGCCAGACTAGTTATAAATACTATAGTGTTGTAAAAAAAAAAAAAAAAAAAAAAAAAACCTACCGCTGCATTCTCTGAACCTTACATTTACTCAGAAAATGAACACATTTCTACTTCGTTACAGCATTATATCTATCATTAATCTAATCTTTGAAACACCCATCTGAAGTTGATTTTGTAAGGTGGACCTTCTCATTGGGGCATTCTGAGTTTTCTAAGAAACAAGCCAAACTGCTTCTTGGCTGTAAGCTCGTCAGGAACAAGCAGGAAGCCTAGTCTACACACTTGGCGTCGCCACCATGTGGAACATTCGTTTTCACTTGGCCTCAGGCTCCAGCTGGATGCATTTCCTGCATTTGGAACAGAGTAAATTTGTGGACTTGGTGAACCAAATAGAAATTCTTGGTAACAAGAATGTTTTAGTAACTCTATGGATGCACACAAATTTAGTGTCCTGTAAACACACATTATTAAAGGGCACCTGGCTGACCACACACGTACACAGTTGCTGGTGTGCACATGTTTCACACATGGGCACAAGACTCTGCACTTCCACATCTTACATCCCTTCTATCCATTATGAGGAAATGTGATCAACGTTATGCTTCATGTATTTGATATGCAGAAACCCACGCATATTTAAATTTGCTATATGCAATATTGTAAAGGTTTTCTTATATTGTTAAAAACATAAACTAATAAATTAAGCTTTAATTAAAATAGCAGTTTGTGCACATAAAAAATGACAGTGGAATAGAAGAGGTTCTACTTTAATATATAAGGAATTCATGTAAATATAAATAATTTATAACAGAAGAAGAAATATTTAAAAAAATGTGAAATGAATGAATAACAAGATGCTATGCTGAGAAAACTAGTCAAGAGAAAAGACTCATCCAATGACTGTCACCTCCTATGTATCATGATCAGTTTCACTGGTCCAACCATTACTCATTCTTCTTAAGTATCACAGAATTCAGTTTACATAAATTATTCCACAGCATTACTTGTTAGTGTATGCTTGAGTACACGCGTGTATATTCACTACTACCTTAAAGCCATTAGTAACTTTGTAATTTTTTTCATGGTGCTGTGAACTGAACCTATGGTTTCACATGTGTTCTGCAAGCATTCTACCATAGACTTATACGCAACCCCAGAGCATGTATGTCTTCTGATAAGAACCCTTATATGATAAGCAACACTGTCAGCACACACAGAAAAGCATTTAGCTCATAGATTAGAGTTTTTAAATAACTGCATTATTCATTTTTGTACATTAACATCCTTACAAAGAAGTCCAAGTACTATTGTAGCCAAAACATTTTTACAACTTAGGTAGGAAAATTAGAGATAACTTCTTAAACAGTCAAATAAAATCTATATACTAACTGGAATCCAATACTTCTCAGAAAACCATCGAATTGTGTGTGTGTGTGTGTGTGTGTGTGTGTGTGTGTGTGTGTGTGTGTGTGTGTGTGTGTAAAAATAGGAAGAAAGTAATTGTCATTATCTTTTTGCATTTTATTTTTGTTTTTCTTTTATGATTTGTTTCCTGGTTCAGTTTCTCCTGCCTAGTACATGGATTTCACTCAGAAATAATCTTTATGCTAATTTCTGTAACTTTTTTCATGTCTTATAGAAAAGTTTTTACTGTAAGTATTAAAAGGTTTATTACTATATCACTATAGCTTTATTTTGGCCTCCTTTCAATTTCTCATTCATGTGGTTTTTTCCTTCATGTGACCTATTTTGCTCCCATCATACATTTGGTTTTCAGATAGAACAAAGTTTTCTGGTTTTGGAAATAAATCCAGATATCAGGAGTGCGACGCCTTTGCTGTTGTTCTTGCTTTATTTTGTTTTGTTTTGTTTTTTGCTTGTTTGTTTGTTTTTTTATCTTGTTAATCTCTCTCTTGACCTTGACCCCAAACCAATTATCTGCTCCTGAGGGAATATTGGAAAGAGAGGATCATGCTGAGCTGAAGGACACAGATGACATCTGAAAATGCTTATTCCATTAACTACTCACCAGATTATTTTGCATGTTACTGTAATCAAGAAACAAAAGTTAAATGACAAATTCTCCATATAGTCCCTCCATGCTACAGTTTATTTTTGTCACTTTTTTCTTTTTTATGTAAATAATTCATTCAGCTGATAGCCCAATTGCTATCTTCCCTTTCCCACTCCCTCTTTTGCCCTATTCCCTTTAGACCCTGCTCTCTCTCCAGTTATATATCTCTCTATTTTAAAATATATATTACATAGATAGAATACATATATATTAGATTTATAGGTATTCTTAAATAATTATCCATAAAATTTGACACTTAATTTTACTGAAAATTCAAATGACTACAAAGCTAAAGCAAATGATTTAAAACTTGAGCATAAAATTTGAACTCGAAATGTTAGCTCAGGGTCCTTTCAAACAATGCTTGAAATAAAGGCCAAGCTAGTATGCCAAGCTAGTTAAATGAAACAGTATTAGTATAATACCAGAACTGTTAGTGTTACAAAGATCCAGATCCATCCTGTAAAAGCCTGATATCCTGGCAGGTGGACACTGTAAATATGATAAGCTTATGATGATGCTCACAACCCACTAATTGTAGTCAGCCTGATGCAGTTGGAGAAAGACAATACTGGTTGAAGTGATTGAGTGAGTGTTCCATGTTTTACAGTAAATAGCATAAGAAACATGTTTTAAATTTTATAAATGTGTCTTTCCAATTAGCTGTCTGTGGGAAGAATATTCACATCACTTAGAAATTTTTTAAAATGCTTAGCTTTATAAAGAAGTCCTAATCCGTTAGTAATAGGTGATAAGTTTGTAAGCCTTTTTCTAAGCAACCGTGTTTCCACAATGGTCTCTGCAGATGACAGGAGGGTGTAACTTGGCCCTAGTTCATTGGTTTCTTCTGGATATGTAAATACAAATTGGATATTTGAAACAATTGAGTACGGGTATTAAAAGCATGCCCCTAAGCTCAGTGTAAGTAGCAAAAATAAGCAATGACCTGCACATTGTCTATTTTGTGCTGAATAATTATACAATTTAAATTCAGAACTCAATACTGTTATTGTATGCATTTTTAGGTTTTGGTTTTTTTTGTTTTTTGTTTTTTGGTTTTGGTTTTGGTTTTGGTTTTTTTTTTTTTTTTTTTTTTTTTTTTTTGCCTCAACTGGTTTTTATATGTACGTATTTCAGAATGGAAACATTTTTCTTTTCATGTTCTTTTTTATTATTTATTCATTCATTCATTCATTCATTTACTGTCATTATTGGAAAAAGGGAGATATTCATTCAAGTAATGCAAAGAAAGATTTTTTTTTAAACCCAAGTAATTTATTAAAGCTCTGTTACAGAAGAGATGAGCAGACTATGGTCTCTGACCCTGCTCCCCTCCATCAGTTTATAAATGAGGAAATTAGGTCCCAGAGAGGGTATCTACCGATCCAATTGAATTTGTTATTCTGTGTTTATAATTCCTCCAAATATTATTTCAGACAGTTCACAGAAAGGGCAAATGTGGCAATGTAGATGAAATACAACAAAAGCAGGGAACTTGGATTAAAAAGATAACTAAAGCAGTATGACCATAATATTACCTCTAACATCACATTGCACCAACATAAATAGGCGTAGGTGTGCTGTTACAGTGCTGTGTGAGAAATGTAATTACGCTTTGAGCGAGGTCAAGTTAGCAGACAGTAAAATTGCCTGATTCTTCCTGAAGAATCATCACACTCTCCTCACCAGAAAAGTTCATGTGACTCAACAAAGTTTGACATAGCAACAACGAAGATTAAATTCTAAACTTAAAAAAACAGGAATACCAAAACAATGGAATTCTTGCATGCTTTATCATACTTCCAAACCCTGTATGCTACTAGTCTCTTAAATATGAAGAACTAACGTGTCAAATCTTTTTTTCAAATTGTGAGTGAGAGGACCTTTCAAATGGGCAAGATTTTCACAAGCCGCTGGAGAAAATAAAGTTTTCTGGGGACCACCAGAAAGGGCATTTTTTTGTTTTTAAAGCTCAGTTTTGGTATGATGAATTTAGAACTAAAGTTAGTGATCTGTCTCCAGACTGCTGGGTTGACATGTGAACCTGCTCATAAAAAAACACAGGCAAGGAAACAAACAAGCCTGACCTTTGAAAACAGATTGAATTAATAAGATGGCATGGGGGGTAAAGTGTTTGCCTCATGAGACCATGAACCGAAGTTTGATGCCAGAACCTACATGAAAGTGAAAAGAAAGAACTGACTCCACAAAGATTCCCTGACCTCCCCTTATGTGGGCTGTGGCATGTGCACACCCATACCCCACACCTCACATCCACCCCTGCCCTCATACAGGCACGTAGCTGTGAGGAAAATCTTCTTAACTTCAGTGAGTGGCTGAAATAAGGACTATGCGGGTATGTGTTATTGCGCTCATGCTGTCACTGCTCATAGCCAGAGTGTCATTCCAAGAGAAGGACATTCCACTGTCCTTGACATCATCTCTGAAACCATAGTACTGAGACTTTACCAATAGGAAAAACAGTCCAAAGTAGCCAAGAGGTTCCAACTTGCCAAAAAGGAAATGAATGTACAACAGAGTACAAGAACGTTCACACTGGAAATCCCTGTGGAAGTCCATGGTGTTTCTGGTGCTATTGAATTAAAACGAGTCTGCTTGTTTCATGTTAGCCAGAGAATAGCCAGCTCAGATGGACCCCTTGAGCGCAGAGCAGACCTCAAAATCCTTCCCTACCTAAGGGTCCGTATTTTAACCAGCGCAGATCAAGTCCTGGTTCAAGTACTTCATGGCAACAAAACTGAAACTAGAAACCAGTGGGATGTCTATCAGCAGTGACGAGGCACAGGGCAGAATAGAAATCACACAGAAAGAGTCAAAGAACGCCTGGCTACAACCATAGTCATCACAGGGCAACTGTCTAAATCATCTATTCTGTGTTCAATGCTCATGACCATTTGTCATGTAAGGCTTTTATTATTTAATTATTAATTACAATTAATAATTAATTCATTTACATCCTCACCAGAGCGGCCCTCCCTCCTCTCCTTCTAGTCCCTTCTTCTCACTTCCTCTCTCCCCCATTTTCCTCTTCTTCCTTTCTCCTTAGAAAAAGGGAGGCCTCCCATGGATATCAGCCCCCCAAGGCATATCAAGTTGCAGTGTGACTAGGTGCATTCTCTCTGATTGTGGCTAGACAAGGCAGCCCAGGTAGGAAAAAGGGATCCAAAAGCAGACTACAGAGTTGAAGACAGCCCCGGCTCCTGCTGTTAGGTGTTGCACATGAAGAGTAAGCTGCACAACAGTTACATAATGTCCAGAGGGCCCAGTCATGGGGACATATTCTTGTTCAGGATAACTTTTTTTTAAATTTTATTAATTTATTCATATTACATCTCAATGGTTGTCCCATCCCTTGTATCCTCCCATTCCTCCTTCCCTCCCATTTCCCCCTTATTCCCCTCCCCTATGACTGTGACTGAGGGGGATTTCCTCCCCCTTTATATGCTCAAAGGGTATCAAGTCTCTTCTTGGTAGCCTGCTGTCCTTCCTCTGAGTGCCACCAGGTCTCCCCATCCAGGGGATGTTTTAAACAATTTATTTTATTTTTTTTTTTATTAATTTATTCTTGTTACATCTCAATGTTTATCCCATCCCTTGTATCCTCCAATTCCTCCCCCCCCCCATTTTCCCATTATTCCCCTCCCCTATGACTGTTCCTGAGGGGGATTACCTCCCCCTATATATTCTCATAGGGTATCAAGTCTCTTCTTGGCTACTTGCTGTCCATCCTCTGAGTGCCACCAGGTCTCCCCCTCCAGGGGACATGGTCAAATGTGAGGCACCAGAGTACGTGAGAAAGTCGTATCACACTCTCCACTCAACTGTGGAGAATATTCTGACCATTGGCTAGATCTGGGAAGGGGTTTAAAGTTTACCTCCTGTATTGTCCTTGGCTGGTGCCTTAGTTTGAGCGGGACCCCTGGGCCCAAATCTGCCTATCATATTGTTCTACTTGTAGATTTCTAGGACCCTCTGGATCCTTTTATTTTGCTGTTCTCCGATGCGTCTCTCATTTAGAGTCCCAATAGGATGCCTTCCCCTCTGTCCCAGTTTCCTGGTAAGTGAAGGCTTTCGTGGGACATGCCCCTTGGGCTAGTATGCAGATATAAGTGAGTATATACCATTTGATTCTTTCTGCTTCTGGGTTAACTCACTCATTATGATCATTTCTAGCTAAATCCATTTATCCACAAATTTCGGAAATTCCTTGTTTTTAATAGCTGAGTAGTATTCCATAGTGTATATGTACCACAGTTTCTTTATCCACTCTTCTACTGAGGGACACTTAGGCTGTTTCCATGTTCTGGCTATTATGAATAAGGCTGCTATGAACATGGTTGAGCAAATTTTCTTGTTGTGTGCTGGAGCATCTTCTGGGTATATTCCAAGGAGTGGAATAGCTGGGTCTTGAGGAAGCCCTATTCCCATTTTTCTGAGATAGCACCAGATAGATTTCCAAAGTGGCTGTACTAGTTTGCATTCCCACCAGCAATGAAGGAGTGTTCCTCTCTCCCCACATCCTCGCCAGCATGTGGTGTCGCTTGAATTTTTGATCTTAGCCATTCTGATGGGTGTAAGATGGAATCTCAGAGTTGTTTTGATTTGCATTTCCCTGATGACTAAGGAGGTTGAGCATTTCTTTAAGTGTTTCTCAGCCATTTGATACTCCTCTGTTGAGAATTCTCTGTTTAGTTCCAAGCCCCATTTCTCAATTGGGTTATTCAGTTTGGTGGTGTTTAATTTCTTGAGTTCTTTATATATTTTGGATATTAGACCTTTGTCAGATGTAGGGTTGGTGAAGATTTTTTCCCAGTCTGTAGGCTGTCGCTTTGTTCTCTTGACAGTGTCTCCTGCCTTACAGAAGCTTCTCAGCCTCATGAGGTCCCATTTATTAATGGTTGACATTAAGGCCTGGGCCGTTGGTGTTCTGTTCAGGAAGTTGTCTCCTGTGCCAATATGTTCCAGGCTCTTTCCCACTTTTTCTTCTAAGTGGCTTAGTGTCTCTGGTTTTATGTTGAGGTCTTTAATCCACTTGGATTTGAGTTTTGTGCAAGGTGACAAATATGGGTCCAGTTTCATTTTTTTACACATAGACCTCCAGTTAGACCAGCACCATTTGTTGAAGATGCTATCCTTTTTCCATTGAATGGATTTGGCTTCTTTGTCAAAAATCAAGTGACCATACGTGTGTGGATTCATATCTGGGTCTTCGATTCGATTCCACTGATCAACCAGCCTGTTGCTGTGCCAGTACCATGCTGTTTTAAGTACTATTGCTTTATAGTACAGTTTGAGATCAGGTATGGAGATTCCTCCGGAGCATCTTTTATTGTACAAGATTGTTTTAGCTATTCTGGGTTTTTTGTTTTTCCATATGAAGTTCAGAATTGAACTTTCAATGTCTTTAAAAAATTGTGTAGTTATTTTGATAGGGATTGCATTGAATCTGTAGATTGCTTTTGGTAGGATGGCCATTTTTACTATGTTAATTCTCCCGATCCATAAGCAAGGAAGATCACGCCATCTTCTCAGGTCATCTTCAATCTCTTTCTTCAGAGTTTTGAAATTTTTTTCATACAAGTCCTTCACTTGCTTAGTTAGGGTAACTCCTAGGTATTTTATATTGCTTGTGGCTAATGTGAAGGGTGTGGTTTTCCTAATTTCTTCCTCTGCAAGCTTGTCATTTGTGTATAGGAAGGCTACAGACTTTTTTGAGTTAATTTTGTATCCAGCCAATTTGCTGAAGGTGTTTATCAGCTTTAGGAGTTCTCTGGTGGAGTTTTGAGGGTCACTTATGTACACTATCATATCATCTGCAAAGAGGGATAATTTGACTTCCTCCTTTCCCATTTGGATCCCCTTGATCTCCTTTTGTTGTCTTATTGCTCTGGCTAGAACTTCGAGTACTATATTGAAGAGATATGGAGAGAGTGGGCAGCCTTGCCTTGTTCCCGATTTGAGAGGAATTTCCTTGAGTATCTCACCATTTACTTTGATTTTGGCTATTGGCTTGCTGTATATAGCCTTTATTATGTTGAGGAAAGTGCCTTGTATCCCCGATCTCTCTAAAACTTTAAACATGAATGGGTGTTGAATTTTATCAAATGCTTTCTCTGCATCCAAGGAGATGATCATGTGGTTTTTTATTTTCAGTTTGTTTATATGGTGGATTACATTGATGGATTTCCGTATATTAAACCATCCCTGCATGCCTGGAATGAAGCCTACTTGGTCATGATGAATGATATCTTTGATGTGCTCCTGTATTCGTTTTGCAAGTATTTTATTTAGTATTTTTGCATCTATGTTCATAAGAGAAATTGGTCTGAAATTCTCTTTCTTTGTTGAGTCTTTGTGAGGTTTAGGTATCAATGAGACTATGGCCTCATAGAATGAAGTTGGTAATTTTCCATCCATTTCTATCTTTTGGAGTAGCTTGAAGAGTATCGGTATTAGCTCGCCCTTAAAGGTCTGGTAGAATTCTGCACTGAAACCATCTGGCCCTGGGCTTTTTTTGGTTGGGAGACCATCGATGATTGCTTCTATTTCTGTAGGGGAAATGGGACTATTTAACTTGTTTATCTGTTCTTCATTCAACTTTGGCAAGTGAACTTGATCAAGAAAATCGTCCATTTCCCTTAGATTTTCAAATTTTGTGGCGTATATGCCTTCAAAGTAGGATCTTATGATTCTTTGAATTTCTTCAGTGTCTGTTGTTATGTCTCCCTTTTCATTTCTGATTTTGTTGATTTCAATACTGTCTCTCTGCCTTTTAGTTAGTTTGGCTAATGGTCTGTCTATCTTGTTGATTTTCTCAAAGAACCAGCTTTTGGTTTTGTTGATTCTTTGGACTGTTTTCTTAGTTTCTAATTTGTTAATTTCAGCCCTGAGTTTGATTATTTCCAGGCGTCTACTCCTCTTGGGTGTTTCTGCTTCTTTTTTTTCTAGGGCTTCCAGTTGTGTTGTTAAGATGCTTATGTGCGATGTTTCCAATTTCTTTTTAAAGGCACTTAGTGCTATGAATTTTCCTCTTAGCACTGCTTTCAATGTATCCCACAAATTTGGGTATGTTGTTTCTTCATTTTCATTGAATTTCAGAAACTCCTTGATTTCTTTCTTTATTTCTTCCCTGACCCAGGTGTCATTTAGCAGAGAGTTGTTTAGTTTCCACAAACGTGTAGGCTTTTTGTTATTTCTGTTGTTGTTGAATTGCAGCCTAAGAGCATGGTGATCTGATAGGATACAAGGTATTATTTCAATCCTCTTGTATCTGTTGAGGCTTGCTTTGTGACCTACGATGTGATCAATTTTGGAGAAGGTTCCATGGGGTGCAGAGAAGAAGGTGTATTCTTTCTTGTTTGGGTGAAAGGTTCTATAGATATCTGTTAGATCCATTTGACCCATGGCATTGGTTAATGATGTTATTTCTCGGCTTAGTTTCTGTTTCAATGACTTATCCTTCAGTGAGAGTGGGGTGTTGAAGTCTCCCACTATTATTGTGTGGGGATCGATGTGTGGTTTAAGCTTTTTTAGGAGATCTTTTACATATGTGGGTGCCCTTGTATTGGGAGCATAGATGTTCAGAATTGTGATGTCATCTTGGTTGACTTTACCTTTGATGAGTATGAAGTGTCCTTCCTCATCCCTTTTGATTAATTTTGGTTGAAAGTCTATTTTGTTCGATACTAAAATGGCTACACCTGCTTGCTTCTTGTGACCATTTGCTTGGAATATTTCTTTCCAACCTTTTACCCTGAGGTAATGCCTTTCATTATGGGTGAGATGTGTTTCTTGGATGCAGAAGAATGTTGGGTCTTGTTTATGTACCCATTCAGTTAGTCTGTGCCTTTTTATTGGAGAATTGAGGCCATTGATGTTGAGAGATATTAATGACCAGTGACTGTTAAGAGTCTTAATTTTGATGTTGTTTCCAGTCGAGCGTTTGTGTAGTTGTGTTTTTGCCATGGGATAGTTATCTATTTCCTGAGTAGTTTTGGTTGTAGCTTGACCCTTTGGGATGGAGTTTTCCTTCTAGTACCTTCTGTAAAGCTGGGTTTGTGGATAGGTACTGTTTGAATTTGTTTTTGTCATGGAATATTTTGTTTTCTCCATCAATGGTTATTGATAATTTTGCTGGGTAAAGTAGTCTGGCCTGGCATCTGTGTTCTCTTAGGGTTTGCAGGATCTCTGTCCAGGCCCTTCTGGCTTTTAGGTCTCTGCTGAGAAGTCAGGTGTAATTCTGATAGGTTTACCATTAAATGTTATTTGGCCCTTTTCCTTTGCAGCTTTTAATATTTTTTCTTTGTTCTGCATGTTTTGTGTTTTGATTATTATGTGGCGGGCAGTTTTTCTTTTCTGGTCAATTCTATTTGGTGTTCTGTAGGCCTCTTGTATGTTTATAGGCATCTCTTTCTTTAGATTGGGGAAATTTTCTTCTATGATTTTGTTGAGAATAGTTTCTGGGCCCTGGAGTCTGATGTCTTCTCTTTCTTCAATGCCTATTATCCTCAGATTTCTTCTTTTCATGGTGTCCTTAATTTCTTGGATGTTTTGTGTCAGGAGTTTTCCAGATTTGGCATTTTCTTTAATGGTTGATTCAATATCTGTGATTGTATCTTCTAGCCCTGAGATTCGTTCTTCCATCTCTTGGATTCTGTTAGAAAAGCTCACCTCTGTGTTGCTCGCCTTCTTCTCTGAGGTCTCACATTCTCGTTTTTCTTCTGTCTGTGTGTTTATCATTGAATCCATTTTCATTTTCAGATCTTGAACTGATTTTTTGATTTCTTTCATCTGATTTTTTGTATATTCCTGAGTTTCTTCCATTGCCTCTTTATAGGTCTTCAGAGCTTGAACCGTTTTACTTATTTCTTTCATCTGGTTGTTTGCATTTTCCTGCAATTTTTCCAGTTCCACTCTATGTGCTTCTTTTATGTCTCTCACCTGTTTGTCTGCGTCTTCCTGCATTTGATTACGAATTTTATTTGTTTCCTCCATTATCATCCTCATTACTAAGGATTTGAGGTCATTTTCTTGTATTTCCGTTGTATTTGAGTTCTCTGGGTGGTTTTCTTTGGGATAGCTGGAAACTGGAGACGCCATGTTGTTTTGGGGTTTTTTGCGTATGCTTTTTCGTTGTCCTTTAGACATCTTGCCGTCTTTGTTTTTGTTGGGTAGCTTCCAGAGTTGAATGGAGGGTGTCTGACGATAGATTCACTTGTTTTCTTACGATTTCCCTAGGCTGCGAGCTCAAAGCTTCACTGGTGTGGATGTTAGGAGGTTAGCCCTGTTGTTCTGGTCTCTCACAGCCAGTGATCCTCAGTCCCCCTCTGCTGTGGATCCTGCAATTGTTCTGGGTCTCTGAATGAGCGTTGGGTCAGGCCAAGGTATCCACAGCCTTCTGTGTTCCCTGCCAAGTCCAGCCAGGAGCACTGGGACCGAACCACGGGCAGAACTCAGCTAGATTCTCAGGGCCTGAACCGTCTGCCAAGCTCAGCTAGGGATTTTGGGCCCAAAATGCACACAGGGTCCAGCCAGAATTTTTTGGGCTGGGACTACGCACCAAGCTCCACTAGGGCCTTTTGGCCCAAAGTGCGTGCTGTGGTCAGTTATTGACTCAGGGCCCGAACTGACCACCAATCTCAGCCAGGAATTCTGGATTCAAACTGCACACTGTGTCCAACCAGAGTCTTAGAGCTGGTGGAACCGAGAGCTCTGTCCAGCCTGTGCCACAGCAGGAGAACTGCGGCTGCTCTGAGTTAGCACCCTTGGTGGAACAAGTGCTCCGCCCGGACTGTGTCACCGCAGGGGAGCTGCCGCTGTGCTGAGGTGGTGCCTAGGATGGAACCGAGCACGTCACCAAGCCTGCGCCACAGCAGGAGAACTGCGGCTGCTCTGAGTTAGCGCCAGTGGTGGAACAAGTGCTCCGCCCAGACTGTGTCACCTCAGGGGAGCTGCTGCTGAGCTGAGGTGGTGCCTAGGATGGAACCGAGCACGTCACCAAGCCTGCGCCACAGCAGGAGAACTGCGGCTGCTCTGAGTTAGCGCCAGTGGTGGAACAAGTGCTCCGCCCAGACTGTGTCACCGCAGGGGAGCTGCCGCTGAGCTGAGGTGGTGCCTAGTGTGGAGCAGCGTGCTCAACTAAGCCTGCGCCACAGCAGGGGAGCTATGGCCACGCTGAGTTAGTGCCTCAGGCAGAATTGTTTGCTGGGCCGGGCCAATACCCGGGACTCTGGGGCCGAACTGTCCGCCGAGTTCAGTCTGGGTCCAAAGGCTCCACGCGACCCAAATCCTGCCCCGAGTCCCCTCTCCCGCAGCAATTCCCACCAGCCACCACACCAATCGCCTCCACCGGAAGGCTATGAGCTGCAAACCTCAGCCGCCGCTGCTGGTGCCGCTGGTGCTGCTGCCTCTGCCGCTGCCGCTCCGATCAGAGAAAAACCACACTCCTCCCGTGTGCAGGGGCACGCAGGTCCTCCGCACCCTGGTCCCTCCGAACCGTGGAGCACTCCTGCTGCCGTGATGTTTGGACCTCGGTGTTCCTGGCTCAGAAATCTGTGCAATTCCCTGAATTGTTCACTGGAGCCTCCAAACGCGGTCCACACTGCTCGCCGCCATCTTGGATCCTCCCCGTTTTAAACAATTTAAAAGAAAAACTTTTAAAAAGTATAAAAGAAAACCTGCAAGTCCTTTCATTATCAATTTGAAGAGCCCTTTATTAGATCTACAGAGTAATTGCTTAGATTTTTGTATTTTTAAGACACTTATCCTATTGTCAGGCTGCACTATTTTTTAGCAATTAATGGCTCCGGCCTTCTGAAATTACATGTTAATTTGCATATTTGTGACTAGTAATTGTGACAATGATTTTCATCTAATGAAAAGATAGCCCTAAAGTTTGTACTTATCAACATGGGGAATATTAACTTTTTGTCTTTTTGATATTGTCTGTCTAGCAAGATATAACTGTCGTTCTTTTCCTGAGTTAAATAGACTTATTTTCATTTTTCTTTCATTGAACATCTTGACTAAGAATTTCTGAGGATTAGTGTTCTAGTCCACCATTTGGGCTTTCTCACTACTCTAAGCCCTTGAGTATCTGTGACACTTTTGTTTCCTTATATGTCTCTTGCTTTTTGTTTTTACTTCCTTTGCATTCTTTTTTTCCCCCTCTGAAACCTGAAAACTTTAGTTCATACATTGTAGCAACAGTGAGTCCTAATTCCATTCAATATCTAAAATGTGTTTCTTACTAGTTTGTTTACTGACATGGCTAATAATTTCAGGAAACAGTTGCTGTCTTCTTGTAGGGTTCCAGGACCCTCTGAGACCTTCCATTTCCACATTCCCCCATACCTCTTTCTCCTGGAGTCTCAGTAGGAAGTCCCAGCATCTATCCCTATCCAGAGCTAAATGAAGACTCTCAGAGGACATCTCTGTTGGGCTAGTGTCCAATTATAAGTGAGTATCTACCATGTGTATCTTTCTGGGTCTGGGTTAACTCACTCAGGATAATCATTTCTTGCTGAGAAACAAACAAATGCTCAATGTCCATAGTCATCAAAGAAATGCAAATCAAAACGACTCTGAGATTCTATCTTATATTTATCAGAATGGCTAAGATCAAAAACTGAAGTGGCAGGACATACTGGAGAGGATTTGGAGAAAGGGGAACACTCCTTCATTGCTGGTGGGAGTGCAAACTTGTACAACCACTTTGGAAATCAATCCAGCATTTTCTCAGAAAACTGAGAGTAGGGTTTCCTCAAGACCCATCTATTCCACTCCTTCAAATATACCCAAAAGATGCTCTACCACACAAGGACATTCGTTCAACTATGTTCATAGCAGACTTATTCATAATAGCCAGAATCTGGAAACTACCTAGATGTCCCTCAGTTGAAGAGTGGATAAAGAAACTGTGGTACATCTACACTACGGAATACTATTTGGCTATTAAAAACAAGGAAATCTTGAAATTTGCAGACCCTGCAATTTTTGGCAAGCTATTAAATAACGCCAATGCTGGTAGTCAGTAGGCCATGTATGCAGGGCCAGGGCCAAGATCCTCACTGATAGAATTACAATCCAGAGCAAGCGAGATGTCTCAGCATTTAAAAACACTGGTTACTCTTGTGGAGGACCCCAGTCAATTCCTAGTTCTCACACAGCTGTTCTCATACAGCAATGGTTCTCACAACCATCCGTAACTCCAGTTCCAGGACATCTTCTGGCCTCTGGTGGGAATAAGGTATATACTTGGTATATAGATATACATGGAGGCAAATATTCATACACATAATATAAAATAAAGCAAAGTAAATCCATTTTAAAGTCAATTTTATTCAGCCCTTCATTTTCATTTAGCGATTCATGAATTGCTAAAATTCATATTTCCCCAGTATCTGATATATTTAAAATTAATGTTTGATTCAGCATTTCAATGTTTTATCAACTTTCTGACACACTGGTCTCCAGATATTGTGTCTTCTTTTGTTCATGTGAAGTGTTAGGTATCCAATGTGGCTTTTTCTATTTATACACAGCACATTTCAATTCTGACTCTAGTTTTCACTGGAGATAGTTGATCGTTAGAGTTCATAAAGCTTCCAGTTGAAAAGCATTTGTCTAGCTGTGTTGACTCCTACCAATTGCATTTTTTTACAGTGGTCAAATTTCATGTTTTAAAATTTCAGTAAGTACTGTGGGAAGGAGTGTATGCTCTGTCCCAGGTGAAAGCAATCTTGGCAGGCTTTGCCCCTTGGAAACACCATGGATACATTGTGATAGACTGACTTGGTCTGAAATTCAGGAAGCAACTGGGGGACTCAGGCCAGGCTATTGTGTTTCTAATTGAGCAATACAGGCAAAGGATCCTGACCTAGACCAGCCATCTCACCTCCCAGAGAGACGCAGGCGGAGGAGAGAGGAGAAGGCTGCAGTTTTTGGAGCAGGATCACAGGTGGATTTGGGGAGATGATCATTTTACAGGCTGGACCAGCATGCAGGCCAGAGACACCGGGGATCCATCCCGTGGAACAGATACCGGAAGGTTTACTCTTGTTTCCCTTTAAAACTTTTCCCCTCTTGTATAGGATCATTGGATTGTATAATAAATTCTAATTTTTAAGAAACAGAGCCAACAAAGTACCACCAAGGTGACGCCATGGTTACCAGTGTCACCTCTGCCTGAAAAGAAATAAATGACTCCTAAGAGTTTTCCTCTGATCTCAGCCCATTTACTGTGATGTACATGTGCCTGTGATTACACACATGTAAGAACATGCACACACATGCTTGGAGATGAACACACACACAAACACACACTAAAAATTTAAAGCTCAATGACTTAAAGTTAAACAAAATTAAATATTGACATCACCACCATAGTGGTCAAGAAGCAGAAATACTTGATGGCTGTTATACTGAGAGGCATAAATCTGGAAGAGAAGACTTAGAACAAGGAATACAGTTATGACTGTGCCTCAATAAGTGTCAGAACAAGGTTATGAACATTTAAAAAATGCTCACGAATAGTCAAACACCCAAAGAAGCTTTTGTTTGTTACATTTGTTCTTACAATTGCAGACTCCCAAATGGGGCATCTCTTTCCCACATTGTAATCCCTAAAACTACAAGTATCTTGGATTTGGCCATGCAGGGGGCACTTTCAGCATAGATAGCATCTACTGATCTTATCTCCTGTCCTCCTGGTAGCTTGGTGTTAAACAGTTGCCAACACATCATTACAGCTTAAATATTTAAGATACTAGGTCAAATTACTCCCATTTTCTAAAATTTTGATTATATATTATTATAATATATCCCAAATAATATCCATAAAATATTTATACCATCCTAAAGATTCCTGCCACAAATCTACCTTTGCAAAGCCATCTATGTTCTAATAGTAGATTGTTGGCTTTGTCTTCAACATGGGCTTTGTTCCACTTTATAATTTCTTTGATGGAAGCATTTCCCCATGTATCTGTGAACGTCATTCTACTGTCTGCTCAAAGATTCACTATTCACAGAGACCCTTATGAACCAGTTCTTCATTAACAATACATGAGTATTTACATCTTGCCTTTAATTTTCCAGGTTCATACATTTGGTAGGAATTAAATATTTAATTTACATTAAAATGTATATAGTATCTGGAAAGTTTATCCAGTTTCAATGGACTACTTTAATGTTTATTTTAATAATAGGTGATATTCTCCCTACAAGTGGAATCACACTTATTTTTTATGCTGAGTCTTGAACAGTGAGGAAACAAGACTAGTCAGAATAAGCTGCATTCAAAAAAGAGAACTACTCTTTCTTCATTTGTTACCAGTGCATGTCCTCAGTCTTGAACAGAGTAGTGAGACTTTAGTCTCAGTTGAAACTCTGGTCATTTTTTGACTAATAAAGGTCTCTACTATTTCTCAGTACTATTTCAGCATTAAATATTTCATACTTCTCCTAGAAAAAACAAAAAACAAAAAAGAGAACTAAACTAAATCAACTCGCTTTCTTCAAGTGGACAAAATGTAAACAGATGTACTCTCAAATGCGCAATCATTTAGTTACTCAGAAATTTAAAAGTAATCTTGAAGACTATAGACAAATCCTGGGGAGTAAAAGAAGCTGAGCTGCTATGCAAATATCTAAGGATACCCCATCTCCTCAGTCACTAGCTGAGTCTTGAGCTACATCAAGAGAAGATATGGAAAACACTAAGTTGACTTTGTCATTTTACACAGGAACAGAACTCAACGGTAATGAGAGCATTCACCCCCAGAAGGACTTTACATTTCAGGAATTCTAAACTGGCCGGCATCACTCACAGTGGTCACATGCTGCCTTTAATACCCCCTGTTTTATTTAACACAGTTCCCATGTGATGTCAATGCAGAGCTTGCTGGAACCAGTGATTGTGATGTAGATCCTGGAGGAATCTGTGATGCTGAGAAAGAAGCCTAGAGAACCTTGCGGTGCTGATACAGTGCCTGGGAACGGCTTTCACCAGCTCCTCCATGAGAGCTTTCATTCATAAAATGTCCCCACCCTGTTTCCTACCATACAATCCGCTGAGCTCATGGGAGATGCTCAGAGCAGTTTCTGACACTCATAGGGAGATGCTCTACTTGTTGGCAAACTTGCTTATTAATCTGATTAGCACAAAGATATGTAGCTCTCTCTGAGAACGAGATCGGAAGTCATTCTGTTGTTATGTAAATGATTAATCACATTATATGTTTTTCATTTTCATAGCCAGTATCTTGGTGTGTTAAAGAAAATCCTTTGCATTGCTCATGCCTGAGGAGAATTAGTCAAGGGTATTCAAGGTAGCAACTCATTGGTTACTCAAGAAGCAACCCACAAGGAAAACAGAGCGAGTACACTTAAAAATTGAAAACTTTTTTTTAGTGAAAATAGGAGCAGATGAAATAAAAAATAATTCTGAATAAGAAAATATGTACTTTAACTTGGGTTATTATGCTTTTTTTTTAATGTCTATATGCGTATGTTCACTGGGGAGTATTCTGGTTATTATTAAAACCTCTGTCAGCTAAAGCAGAGATCAAAATACAAATTGTAGCACATAGGAACATTTTGTGAATTTGTGTCACTCCCTGGAGAAATTTAGGTTTATAAAGTAGGAATGTATGGATAACACAAAGACATAAATACAGTCCTGTACTTTCTTCTGTGACAGCTCTTCTCTTTTGCACTGTAGCCTTAAAAACCCACACTACCTTCGGCTATGAGTTCATCAGAGCTCTTGAGCTCAAAGGGGCAACTCTGGATAATAATGTTTGGGAGGGTGACCTCCAAAGAAAACCCAGGTGCAGGAGGATACAATGCTAGTAATTCAAGCGATGTCATGGCTCCCTTTAAGTCACTAATCAGCAATTTCCTCTCAAGGCCATTATCAGCTATCATGCTACCGGACGTCTCTTTGTGGAGATTTAATACCTGCAGATATTTAAGATCTCATTCCTCCCCTTCTCCTTATTGTCATGGTAGCCATGCTGCAATGGAATAAGTTTTTTACAATTTTTTGTGGCTAAGTAGACATCGCGTAACAACATATTCTCTTAACCATTGTCATTACACTCTTCACTGATCCTAAAGACACCCCTATAGCTGGGCGGCGATCAACAGGACCCACCTTCAGAGTCCTGTTTGGTTTAGAAAACTGAACCTCTAAAGATAGAGCAAATTTTTCTCACCTTTCAGCTTGGAGCAAACACCATTCTTCTTTCTCTATGAGCGTTTTATGTAAGCAGTGCCGTATATTATTTGTGTATCTGTAATGGGTAAGGTCCTTTATCCTGTAGAAATCATTTGGTCAGGAGGTGACATGTTGGTTTGTTATTTGTTTCTATTAGAAAACAGTAAATATTTCAGGGTCTGTGTAACTCATCCATTTTCTGTCATATATTCTATTATTTCTTCTCCTGTGTCCTCTTTCTCCATTTATCTTGGTAATTAACACTGTAACAGAGGCATTTTTGCCTTCAGTAGGGCTTTCAGACCAAATTTGTTCTATCAGCCATACTTTATTTACCTGAAAAGATTCACTAAATGTTTCTTTCCCTCGGGTACTAGCTGTGATCTTTTTTTTTTTTTTTTTTTTTTTTTTTTAATTTATTCTTGTTACATCTCAATGTTTATCCCATCCCTTGTATCCTCCCATTCCTCCCCCCCCCCCATTTTCCCATTATTCCCCTCCCCTATGACTGTTCCTGAGGGGGATTATGTCCCCCTATATATTCTCATAGGGTATCAAGTCTTGTTGTAAAGAAAGCTCCTTTTGAGATAGTCAATATAGCCTACATTGGAAGGCTAGGTTCCACCTACCTGTACTTGTGATAAATGTTAAATTCCAGCAGAAGCCATGGAGTATAAATCAAATAAATGAGTAAATTAATAGTATAAACTTGTACGTGCTCTGAAATTAATTAAAAGTAAAGCCAGAGAAGGAGGATCAAGTGTGGGATATATTTCACTTCTACAGTGTAGCTGAGCAAAGTTTGGTAGCACAGTGAAGGATGTGTTGTTAATGCTGATATGGTATGTCGATATCTTATTTCTATAGTTTCATATTCTGACAAACTTACTCAATTCAAAAACACAAACATGGGATATAGAGCTATCTTACCCAAAATTATCCTTTGTCTTTTTCAGTCAATCCCTCGGTCCCATTCTAAATTCTCAACAAACACACTGCTACATTCTATCCTTATAAAGCTTGTCTCAGCCCAGATGAATACCCATTATCATATAATATGCACTATTTTGCTTCTACTTAATGTATTTTCAGATTCATTTGTACTATTGATATATTACCAAATCAATAAGGTAATATTTTCTATTTTTCATTTCTTATGATGGAGTCTTAAGTAGCCAGGCTGGCCTAGAGCTTCCTGGGAAGCTGAGAATGATCTTGAACTTCTGACACACTTGCCCTAAGCTCTCCAATACCATGAATACAGATTGTGCAAGAATATTTGTTTAATATGGAAGTAATCTTTGTTTCAGCTGAATAACATTTGATTAAATGAATATACCAAAGTTTGTCTACTCACTATCAAATGAATATATATATATGTATATATAAAACATACAACTGCTCTCAGTATTCTTATGATATAACATGTTTAGTTGTTCCTAACTGTAAACAGTATTGAGTGTTGCCATTTTAAAATATTAGACTTCCTCATAACTAGTTGGGCTGCCTCGTCAGGCCTCAATGGGAGAAGATAAGTTCAGTCCTGTTGCAACTTGCCACGCTAGGGTGGGTTGGTACCCCTTGGGAGACCTCCCCTTCTTTGAGAAGAAGAAAGGCTATGGAGAGGAGGCATGAGGGTAGAACTGGGAGGAGAGGAAGTCTGGGGCTGGGATCCAGCTGTGAGGTGATTAAATAAATAAATAAATAAATAAATAAATAAATAAATAAATAAGTTATCCTTCCTCCTACCTGCATAATGATGTCACACATGGCTTTTTGTTAAGCATACTTTTAAATTATTGTAGTTATTTGTATGTCTCTCTGGTGAAAATGGCTATCAAATATTGTTTCCACATAATAGTTGAATGGACATGTTTTCCTTTTAAACTATAATACTTTTTCATATGCTTCATATGAAAACCTGGTATCAGGTGTGTGACTCACAAGTATTGTTTTCTGATCTGAAATTGTCTTTCTCCTTTACTCTTCATTACTTTACAAATCAAAACTTTTTTGCATTTGTAAAAAATAATTTATTTTCTTGCATAATTTTTAGCTTTGGGAGAATTCCACTTAAGACATAGTTACCTAATGCAAAGTCACTTTTGTTTATTCTTTCTTTTGACTTCTCAAGCTTTATATTTCAGCTCATCTATCTGAGCCCATTATTCTAATCAACTTGGTTTTTATATGTTAACGTCTAACTTTTCCAGAGCCATTTACTGAGACAACTAGCTTCCCCCACTACATTAATATGCCTTTGCAGTATAGATAGTGGTTCTATTACACTATTTCCCCATTTCATTAGTTTGTATATTTATCCTCATGTCTTGACCACTGACTATTATTATCTATTGCTGTTGTTCATAAGCAAGGCCGACCTTGAGACTCACATTCAACCTACAATCTTCTTAGTGATAGGATTGCAGGCAGAAGCCAAGAGACATGCCATAATTGTTGCCTTTGTGTCCAGATAGCCTTAAAGTAAGTGTAGAATTGGTATCAAGATAAGAACAGTAAAAGAAGATAGTATTTTATTTTGAACCAGTGTGTTTCCATTAGTTTCTTGTGAGCCATTATCTAATGAAATCAAAACAAGAATAGTGTTTTAATGAAGGCCACAGGTAACTTGACATCTGCTGCATATTTTCAAGTTAAAATGAAATAACAAGCTCTATTAGATATTTACAATTTGTCAGAATAAAGAGTTTTCATTAGACGAGTCTCAGTATTAGCCACAAACTTGTTCAGCGTGAATCACAACAGCAATACTGCTCATCTTTGTTTCTTTGTGTTGGTTCCTTAAATCCTGCCTGGAATCCAAATACCAGTTTCCTTGAGTCTGAAGAGCAAAATCTAAAGGTGTTTTCCTCTGTCTTAGGGATTCTCATGTAATGAATGAACAATACTCATATTCCCAGTGCTCTCTGATAAGTACAGTGATCACATAATCTTTGCATTGAACCTGCCAGTGGGAAATGCTACTCTTAAAACTTGAAGACAAAGCAGCATTTTTCTCCCTAATGAATCACTAGATTGTAACTTATTGAGTGAGTTGAAGATTTATGTGGTCGTTGTTTTGTTTTGTTCTCAAATGCCCTTTAAAGAAAAATTGTATACCTAATCATTTCCACAATTCACACTGAGGGCATACAGAAATTAAGCTTGTTCTCAATATTGTCCTTTATGTATAGAAAGTGCCTATCAAGTAATTATTTATCAACACTTTAGAAATGAAGACAGATGATTGATATCGAGTCATTCCAGTGCCTAATAAATATTCAAACCATGTACTATCTGGTTAAATTTTTATCAGGAGCTCAGAAATATGAAGATAGTTTTCAGCGTAGCTAACTTTCTCTTGTGCAGTAATTTATACCTTGGTAGATTCTGACTGTCTTTGGATGACAATGATGATGATATAGTGCAGGTAAAGTGTGATTTATGGTGAAGGATGTTCACAGTAACTACGAGGGAAGCATGGAGAAGAAGCTCTCAGAATTCCTCTTAGCGCACAAGTCTTGAACATTGCATCTGTTTCCCCTCCTTATCCATCATTGTCATTTAATAAATTACTTAGGATAGAAAGTATTGAGACAATATTCAACAATGTAGTCTATTTGATTATTAAATTGAATGAACTGTTAATTATTTTTAATCATAAACTCATTTTAACAAATTAGCCATAGTTTGGGCCACAGGAATAAAGACAATTAGATTGTTTCTCTTTGTATAAGACTTTGTTAAATAGAAAATTTGAGTGGTGAAGTCGGGGGGGGGGGAGGGGAATTGGGAGATTTTTCTTATTATGTTTTTGTACAATAGCCTTTGAACATCACCTTTAGTGTTAACATAATACACTAACTCTAACATTTACTTGTATTTCAGCAGTGTATGATATCAATTTGCAAAATATTTAATTAAAATTGATTTTATTCAAATGAACAAGTTTCTCCATTAGCAACATTGGTTTGCATGTGCAATTTTCCAGAGTCATAGTCCAATCAGCATAAACACACACACACACACACACACACACACACACACACATCGTATACATATATACACATGCATACACACAATATATATACACACATGCACACATATGCATCTCACACACACACACACACACACACACACACACACACACATATATACCTATAATTCAAAAGTCATCACTAGATGATAAAGAGAAGCATTAGGGGAAAACTCATCATACAGAGCAAAAAAATAGATATGCATTTTATCAAAAATTATTCTTTCTTTTCTTTTTTTGTTAAAGACTAACAAATTTAGTCAGTATTGATTCCTTTTCTTTAAAATTACATCAGGGCACATTTTTGCTCAATACTTCCCCAGTAATTTTTCTCTAAGTGAAAAATGTCTTTCAGTTTTCTTTTTCACTAACGAGCCATGGGAATAAAATCCCAAATCCCTTAATAGTCTATGGTACATAACCAACAAATCTTGGAAAATTTAAATGAACACGTTTTAATGTCATAATATGTTGTTCTTAGGAGAAACAAACCTGTCTAAAAATACTGTTTTAGTGTGGAAATAGTAAAGGTAATGTGATCGAGTTCCTGTGTCTGGAGCATTTTCCTTTTACATGTTACATGAGCTACTAGCACCTACAATGCTCTCCATTTGCCCCAGTCCTTACCCCTCACATTGATCATTTTAGCCTCCTGCAGAGGAGGGAGAGCTACTCTCATCTGTTCCACTTTTCAAAACAGTGTATCTTCAAAGGTATCTTTACTACATGGACTCCAACTAAAGTACAACTCAACCTCCAGCGTTGTTATTCTTTGTACCAGTTTATATAGTTACAGGATACTTTTGTTGACTCCAGTTTTGCTACAGGTTTTCCACTTTCACTGAGAGTGAAAGTATTTCACCTCCCCCTTTTTCCTTTCAGTCACAGTGGCGCTATGTATCCAGTGCTGATCTTTACTTTGCAGCATAGTAGGATTGCAGGGGTGTACCACCCACAGATCTTACCTTCAAGGAAATTAACATTGTATGTTACAGCTAGAATACAATTTACAATTATTTTTCAAACAAATTGACAAACTTGTAATTTTCACACTATTTTTAAGACCACTTGCTCTACTTTATCCAAAACAATTACATTTCTGTTGTCATTAAGCATATTTTTAAAATTCATTCTTGGCTTGAGTAGAGAGCTGTTTATGTGATGTCCTTGCATATTTTCATTGATCTTAGTGTCCTTAAATCATTAGGAACTACATGCTAATATTTTCTTTTAAAACCAGAATGTTTGGGCTATAATTTGTAACATAAAGAACTTAAAAACTTAGCTCTAACAATGTATATGTGACTTTCATCTTTCTTACACTTCTCATATCACCAGCAATTTTGCTTCACATGTGTTGATACTAATTTGTACCAGTTTTCTTCATGTTATACTTCGGGAAATTTTCTTTTTACCTCAGTTATGTAAGGTGTATTTCTTCTGTACTCCATGAAGCACTTCAATGTGATAGAATACATGATCAACTCTCAGGTTAAAACATTCAAGTATACCCAACCTCACATTTATTCGAACACAGTGAAAGGACAGCTCTTCTTTTTAAATTAGAATTTAGCAATTTTATTCATTCATATCCTGAATATGCTGATCTTCATGTCCCCTCTCATTACTTTCTGCTATACTCCCCAGCACCTTTCCCAGGAAAAGCTTTCTTTCCAAGTGCCCCTAACGTCTTTGAGTATGCATGTGTGTGAGTGTGTGTGAGAGAGGGTATGTATGTGTGTCTAAGTGTGAGCATATATGTGTGAGAAAATGTGTAGGTGTTTGTGTGTAAGAGAGGGTGTGTGTGTGTGTGTCTGAGTGTGTGAATATGAATGTGTGAGAAAGTGTGTCTGTGTGTGTGTGTGTTTAGTGGATATATCTGGTAAGAGAATCTCACTGGGGGCCTGGTTTTTGGTCATCTCATTGGTGGTTAGTTAATTCAGGAGGGCCAATCTCCACTGCTGGCAAAGCCAGAGAGCTTATGCTATATAAAAAGGTAGTGAATCCTTCTATTTCCCCATTCTCACATGCTTCTCTCACCTAGAGTCCCAATAGAATGTCCTCCTCTCTGTCCCACTTTCCTGGTAAGTGAAGACTTTCATGGGACATGCCCCTTGGGCTAGTGTCCAGTTATAAGTGAGTATATACCATTTGACTCTTTCTGTTTCTGAGTTAACTCACTCATTATGATCATTTCTAGTTCAATTCATTTGTCCGCAAATTTCAGGAATTCCTTGTTTTTAATAGCTGAGTAATATTCCATAGGATGGGGGCAGGCACTGGTGGCACTCAGAGGAAGGATAGCAGGCTACCAAGAAGGCTTGATACCCTCTGAGCATATACAGGGGGAAGAGGTCCCCCCAGTCACAGTCATAGAGGAGGGGAGTAAGGGGGAAATGGGAGGGAGGGAGCAATGGAAGGATAGAAGGGATGGGATAACAATTGAGATGTAATATGAATTAATTAATAAAATATATATTTTTAAAAAAGAAGTAATTTTAAAAGTAGCTGAGTAAGCCAGCTGGAGTGAGTCATTCAGCAGTATTGTTCCATGGACTCAGTTTCAGTTTCTGCCACCAAGTTCCTGCTGTGAACTACTGTCCTGTCATCCCTAGATGACAGGTTGTCAGCTGTAAAAGGAAAGAAGCTCTTTCTTTTCCCAAGTTGCTTATTGTCAACATTTTATCACAGCAATAGACAGTACACCAGAACATGATTGGCTCATTGAGTTTTACTGTGATTTCTTTCATGAGCTGGGGTTATTTGCTAGAACACAGGCAATATATCAGTGACTACGCCATTGAAGAAAATGACACCCCTTCCCCAAAAACTATTAATTGACCACAGACCCTCAGAAAGAATTGGGGCTTCGTGAACCACTCACCCATGCATGACAAAATATTGAGAGGTCTAAACTTATGCCGGTCTTGTATAGGTACTCACAGGCTCGATGAGTTTGGATGACCTGCACTGCTTAGGACTTGACCTGCCTGGGGTGATGGGAGAATAAATAAAGAACAGACACAGAAACATGTGTCTATAAACTTGGCAAAATAGATGAGCCATGCATTCTGATGGAGCTGCACCAGCGCCAAGCTGGAACTCACAGCACAAGCAAGTGGGAGGCAGGTTAACTAAGCTCGGGACTCTGTGGGCTGTGGTTATGATAGAAAAGGAGGCTTCTGTGACTCCTGCTGAAACCACTGGCTTAAGCTGAAGGGCCACCATTTGAGGACATGGTTTAGGAGAGAGCTTTGGCATTCCACTCAGCCTCAGCAAAGGAGGACGTTGCCAAGTCCAGGAGGTCCATGGCATTAAAGTCCTTGACATGGTCATGTTCATGTTAATAAGACACATTCACTCAGACCTTCATCCAATCCCCTGGTGAGGTCATAAGTGTCCAAGTTCAATGGCTGTGTCGTGTCCTGAACACAGTGAGTTACAGCACTCCTCCCCATCCTCGGGCTATAACATTCTTTCTACAATGTTTCTGTGATGTTCCCTGAGCCTAGCGGATGGGGAGATAGATGCAGATGTCCCATTTAACTCTTGACAATCAACAATCACTTACTCTAAGCACTTTGACCAACTCTGGGTCTCTGCATTAACCATATCCCACTGCAAATTATGTTTACCTGTCCAGAGTAGAAAGCAACACTAATTTATGGTATAAACATAAATATTCAGGATGCAGTTTAACAAAGTTTTCAGTTAGCAACACAACAGAATAAGTTCCTCTTGTTGGCCTCTGACATCCCTAGTCATGTGGGTTGACCAGAATTCTGACCAATTTTGAGGCCTGCTGTTTAGGAAATAATGTTTCTAAATAATGTTTTTATTTACAAATATATTTAACAGCTGGGTATAGTGGCACGTGCCTTAAATCCCAGCAGTTGGGAGGCACAGGCAAGAGGATCTTTGAATTTGAGGCTAGCCTGGTTTACAAAGTGAGTTCCAGGACAGCCATGGCTACATGGAGACACTCTATCTTAAAGCCAAAGAAGGAAAGAAAGAAAGAAAGAAAGAAAGAAAGAAAGAAAGAAAGAAAGAAAGAAAGAAACAAAAAAAAAAACCAAATTATCCAATTTTTAAAATTACAGATGAAGTCAAGCAGTACTTCAAAACATTTTTATTAGTTATTAGACTAGAGTTTAAATATAATTATGCAAAAATAAATATAATTATGCTCACATATAGTGTAGGGAACATTATCCCATTTTACAAAGAAGATAAAATAGGACTCGACGAATTTAACTTGCCCTAAGTCATCTCACTTTCAGTGAAAAATAATAAAATTTAAAAAAAAATTAGTACAAGAAAATCAAGGCCTCCTTTTCTACAATAAAGGAAGGAATACAATCAAACTGCCTAGCTGCCTCAAAGAAAAATGTAATTTCTTTGTCCTGTAGGCCATGGGGCAGACATGATGATTATACAACAAACATTTTTTTTTTTTTTGTCCTTTTTTTGCTGAATAGTTTAAATTTATCAAAGTGATGAACAAACTCTAAAAAGCAAAAATCAGCTCATTGTAGTCAAAACCCCATTAAAAGATTAATAGAACCTCCATTTCCCACAGGTTGGCAAGACTTCATTCTGCTTTTCAGTTCTATTCTCACCCCGCTAATCAATCATGCTGTGCACAGCAACCTGTCAAGATCCGCTGGATACACAAATCTGGGGCGCTTTGTTCATCCCACCCCTTCAGAGTCCACGCATTTACTAAGACAAGGGAACTCCAGTTGGCATCGGAAGGAAGCAAATGCAGCAAGATCAAGGCCATCTTGCTTTGATTAGTCTTCAAGAGCTGCAACCCCCCCCCCCCCCCCCCATCTTTCCCTGTAAACGTGTTTGGTGATCACCGTAAATGCTTTGTTCAATCAAAAATTTTCAGCATTCTGTATGGAAACATATGTTACAACTTGAACCAAAATCTCAGGAAAACATGCATCTTTTATTATGTAAATCCCATAATGACTCACAGCATTCTGTAATAAACAACTGATGTAAACTTCTCTTTAGTTATTCATTTGACATTTCCTTTGTCTATAGTGAAGCTCTTTTAAGTTCATTTCTTTGATGCTAACAATTTATTTTACTTCTTCAAGAATTAGTCACTTTTTGTGAAGCAAGGCAAGGATGATATATGCAAACTCCCCCAAGGGGCAGTAATTTATCAGATACCCAAAACCCATAGCACCAAGATACTGTCCAATCACAGAAGATCCACTGACCATTTGTTAAGCAATTTATATGCATTCTGCGTAGACCCATTCAAATAAAGCCTGAAAACCCAGATTTTAATCTATGATTTATCAGTTCAAACAAAGGGATTCTGGAGCATGCCTTCAGAATGACCAATTAACAACTTAATGCAGTTTTGGGGTTAGTGACAGATGGTGGCTTCATTTTAGGAGTCACTATTGTTCTCACAATGCCCAAATGTGAAAACTTCAAGAGAATCCTTGCTTGCGTTCCTTTTGAGGACTGATAGGATGTTCAAGGAAATAGGGGCTCTGGCCTTGCACCATTCTTTCTGTTGATTGGGTTTGCCTCACAAGCTTACATTACTGTCAAGGGAAATGGGTGTTTTATAAAACCGCATAGTTCAGTCGATCCCAATACATGAGGAAATTTTTCTGAGATAAAAAAAAAAAAAAAAAAAAAAAGTTGCAGAGGTGAGACTCCAGAAGTGGCCAAAATGGCCAAAATTGAATGTGGAAAAACAAGAGTGGGCTTGGCAGATAGCTTGAAGGTTACAGAAGTAAGGAACATAGGAGTAATGCAGGGAGAGGTCTGAGTACAAAACCAGGCCAACTCGGAAGTACAGATCTGGCTTCAAGCTAAGTTTCCTATTGTCAGGCCTGCAAAGCAAACCACAAATGTTTATAGACTAGCAACAAGAAGGGAGAGGAGCTCCTCGTTTCATTCCATGCAGACTCCTTGCTTTAATGATTGATAGCAACTTTGGGCTAGCAACATTTCTCACTAACACCTCTAAACTACTAACCATGAAATAGATGGGACAGTCATGCTTATTCCTCCAAACAGTGGTAGCACAAGGGTGTTGTGTCATTTTTCCCCCAAACCTTCAAATACTAGCATGTAATTAATATGTGTATGCTCCATTTTTCCTGCTAAACATGTTTATGGATAGATAAGGAGAGTCTAGACCTAGTTAAATATTTCTTATCTGACCTGAATGATAGCCCAGATTAACAGCCTTGAATATTTCTTGGAATGCATAAAGAATTAAAAATTCTATAACCCAGAGGAATTCTGTCTCAGAATTTTGTTTAAAACTGGTACTCAGTGGCCTGGGTAATGGCTCAGTGTGTAAACATGCTAGCCACAAATTTTATAATCTGAGTTTGCTCCTCAGAGCCTATATAAGAGCCAGATGTGGTGGTGCACATCTGCAATCCTAGCCTCACATCCTAGATCAAGATTGGGAGGTGGAACTGGGGTATTTGCTTTGGGGCAAAGCCTGGAGTAAGGGAAACATCACAGAAGCAAGAGAGAGCCTACCTCCAAGACGTAGATAGCAAACGTCATTCCTGGGAGTTGGTCTCTGACCTCCACACACTTGTACCTGAGTGCACACACACACACACACACACACACACACACACACACACACACACACACGCATAGGCATAAGCATATGCACATATGCACACCCACATTTATTTTAGTGTGCAGAAATGTATCCAATGAGAAACCCCCATTTGTGTGATTTGTTGTAGTGACCAATCCAGAATAGTTTCACTTTTCATAGCAAAATGTTGATGTGTTTACTATAAAAATATGTGGACTGACCAGCTTTTAATTTGGAATATTTAGTGGACAAGTAATATATTATGTAAGGGTACATTCTTATGTAAGCCTGGAACAAATAAGCTGATTATTTCAATGAATTTAATCCTGAGGGGTTCTTTAGACAGCATGTTCTGTCAAAAACAGCATTTAAAGAATTAATTTAACAATGTTTGAAAATGCAGAGCAGATGATTTATTAGAAAAGAGTCTACCAGATATTGACATCTGCCACAGACTTCAAGCCTGAAGTTAGTGGCATTAAACAGTCTGGAGAGAGTCAAATGAAGTGTTTGCATGGCTGTACGTTAACTGGTACCTGCTAATAATACAACTCCATCTACTGCATGCTGTCTGTTCTCTCCAGACCTCACAAAGCCATGCTTCATATGTCAGTGTTCATGTGTAAATCAGAAAGGGCCACCCAAATCCTCAGCAAATGACAGAGTTGTTTAAATTGTAAACATGCATCCAACATGACTGTACAAATTATAAGTTCATTGCAACCACACTGTGTGGCATTAACTCACTAGATAGAACTTCCTGTTGCCCTCGTGTCAGGTGGTGTTTGTAAATTTAGATTTCTTGTAGCCATACCTCATGTGTTTCAGTTTCACTAACACATGTGGGAAGCAAGCCTGGCGCTCCCATTCCATGTATTCCTCCTTGGTTAAATTCATCTTCTTTACAAGCATGCCAAATTTTCTCAAATGCATATGGGATTTACCCAAGAAACAATAGTAGTTTCCTTTCTCAACTTTTCACTTTTTTTCTTCTGCTGCAGTAGTAAGCCAAATTGACTTTATGCATGGGAACAGTAAGCAATTATTATTTGTAATAAAAGCTAAAGTTAATTATTATGTCTATCAAAAGGGACAGGAAGTGCCTGGAGTGAAATGGTCAAAGGACCATGTTGTCCCTTTTCCTAAATATAATGCAAGTCTACAGAGCATACTTTAAATCAAGTACATTCATGTCTCTATTATGACATGTTTGAAATACGAACCATTTTAAAATTTTTGTCACTGGAGCCTACCATAGATGCCCTCTGAAAGACTCCACCCAACAGGGGATCAAAGCAGATGCGGAGATTCACAGGCCACAGGCAAACTTTGAGCAGAGCACAGGGAGTCTCATGGAAGAGTTGGGGGATAGAAGGATGCAGAGGAAACATGGCTCCACGAGGATACCAACAGAACCAACATACCTGAGCCCAAGGTGGCCTACAGAGACTGATGCACCAAACAAGGACCATGAATGAAGAGGACCTAACCCGCCTGCTCAGACGTAGTACATAGGCAGGTTAGTCTCCATTTGGGTCCTCTAATATGAGAAGCAGGGACTATTTCTGTCATGTGCTTTGTTGCCCTCTGTTGATCACTTCCCCTTGGTGGGGCAGCCTTGCCAGACCACAGAGGAAGAGGATACCAGCAGTCCTGATGAGACTTGATAGGCTGGGGTCAGATGGTAGGGGAGGAGGGTTCCCTCTTTCTGAGGACTAGGGGAGGGTGGAGGGGGAAGGAGGGAGGGAGGGAGGGTAGTACTTGGAGGAGACTAGGGATGAAGCTACAATAGGGGTGTAATGTGAATAAATTTAAAACAATAAAAATATTAAAGGCCATATTCAGAAAAAGAAGTTCATTTCTTTTTTTTTTTTTTTTTTTTTTTTTTTTTAATATATTTTTTTATTTTTTTTTTATTAATTTATTCTTGTTACATCTCAATGTTTATCCCATCCCTTGTATCCTCCCATTCCTCCCCCCCCCCCATTTTCCCATTATTCCCCTCCCCTATGACTGTTCCTGAGGGGGATTACGTCCCCCTATATATTCTCATAGGGTATCAAGTCTCTTCTTGGCTACTTGCTGTCCTTCCTCTGAGTGCCACCAGGTCTCCCCCTCCAGGGGACATGGTCAAATGTGAGGCACCAGAGTATGTGAGAAAGTCGTATCACACACTCTCCACTCAACTGTGGAGAATATTCTGACCATTGGCTAGATCTGGGAAGGGGTTTTAAAGTTTACCCTCCTGTATTGTCCTTGGCTGGTGCCTTAGTTTGAGCGGGACCCCTGGGCCCAAAATCTGCCTATCATATTGTTCTTACTTGTAGATTTCTAGGACCCTCTGGATCCTTTTATTTTGCTGTTCTCCCATGCGTCTCTCATTTAGAGTCCCAATAGGATGCCTTCCCCTCTGTGAAGTTCATTTCTTAAATACGTTTGGAGGATTAGTTACTTTGCAGCCAGTATACTGAAGTCTAGACTGACTGTAGGAATGCACCACTTAGTCTAGAAAACAAACAAACAAAATAAATAAAATTAGCATCTCTTTGTCTGAAAAAATACAGAGAAACTGCAATTTATAAACCAATAAAGCCATTTTGCTAATTTTTTCTAAACTATGTATTCATCTTTGGTTGTAAAACAGAAATGGAGCAGTGAAAGTTTTAGAGAATGTGTTAGCTTATAAAGGGCCAAAGGGGGAAATGTAAGTAGCAAAATTCATTAAGGGAGACGACACAAGCATGATTTGGGACACAGCAGGACCTGAATGTTAGCCTTGACCAGGGAATGCCATGGCATCAAAACATCTGGGATTTTGTTCTTCACTTTTATATCACATGATCCACCAAGTACAAGAATTTATATGAATAAATATGCTACTATGAAGTTAGAAATACTCCTGGGAAAGTTAATAATTGTATTAGGGTTTTTAAAAAAAGAAAGAATCTTCACTGTTTTATGATAACCTAAGTGTCCTGTTGGTGATTGAGGAGAGGCTCCTGATTTTAGAGCATTGTAAAGGTTGTCATGGATGGGCCAGACTTGACTTGTCATTCAAGGTGTTCTCAGGGAAAAATGGTGAAAGTTAATCTGGAAAGAGAAAAGTCTATCTTATGTAGATTCAAAACAAACAAACTGACCAGACAAGGGGTGGGGGCCTTTCTCTCCAAATCCTTTTTCCAGAGACTTGGGACCAAGCTACAAATTCTGTCAGCCAAGTAATGGATTAAAGCAGCTATTTGTGGTCTTCTTGGGAAACACGAATGTTTAAACTAGTTTATACATAAAATATATATTCTTCATCCCAAACAACTGACTCACAAATGGACTGCTGGAATACAATCCATTCATAAATTGTGGTCTCCTCGTGTAATTATGTTCAGACAAAAATTCTCTGACTCATAAACAAATTGAACAAATAATTTCCTCCCCAAACATCTGTTAGTATGAATTGCAATCGAGGACAGCAGCCACAAGATGTCTTACAGTAACATGTGCGGTACAACCTCAGCATAGGGACGACATGAAGTCATGAATTCCTATGGGCCTGGTTAGTCATCGTTAACCATGCATTCCTATCCTTTTCCTGAGAGTTAGTGAGAGTTTTTCTAAAGCACTACATGGTGACTTCGTTTATGTCTTGGACAGTCTGTTAAGAACATTTATTTTGAAGACAATAAAAATCTGTGACCATGAACTAATAACCTTATCTTTCATTTTATAATGCACTTTCCCAAATCCATTTATATTTTATAGTTGAAATGAATTAAATTTAATAATGATTTTATGGCTGGAGATAAATCCAATTGTTGCTTAGGTTGCAAGTTTAGAAGATGCTTGATTTTGGATAATACAGGTACAAGAAGAACTAATGTGTAAGCAGACAGAATTATTAAGCTGGTTAATATTGAGGGACCCTTCTTTAAACTTATTCACAAACTCTAGCTCTTGAAAAAGGCCATGAGAAATCAAGATACTCTATCCCATGATCATGAAATTTATGAATATTTTGTATCATAAAATAACTCACTTTTAATAGCTTACAATATTAATAATTTTTACTCTTTATATTATAACTCTCTTTTCTCTAGCGTTAGAGATCTATTTGATGAAAACCTGGTATTCTTTGTTATTAGACACTCACAGATTAAATAATATCAATTTCAAAATTATATTTATAAAAGTATTTTATAACCTGTCTTATCAAAGAAATATCTCAGTTCTGACCATATGTACCTGAATATTTGGCTCTATAATAAGAGGGTAGTAAAAATGCCCTAAAATAGATACCAATGGTTGACATTATGTTATAGCACACACACACACACACACACACACACACACACACACACACACACACACACACATATATATTGCAGTGATTAGGTATCTCATGCAAATTATATATAGTTATGATACAGACATGGTTAAGTACAAACTGAATTTAGTGCATAAAACATTCCTTAGTTTATCTAATAAGAACAGTAAAAACAAGTAGTGAAAAATCAAAACTGTAAGAATTTTTAAAGAGTGTTTGCCATCTCTTCTCATTCATGTTAATGAATCATCCCCAAATTACTGAGAGAGACACACATATTCCTTACATTCCATGCTTCTGTGGTTGAGGAATTTGGGATTATCTAGATGGGCGTTGTGGCTCATTTCTGAGACCACTCATGGTACCACTCTCATCTGGTAGTCTGACAGGAACAGATTGTCCCAGAGTGCTTTGCTCATGTGTCTGATGGTTGTGCGGGTATTTGCTGGGTTGCAATGCCTTTTTCCAATTGTGTGCTTCTCCAACACTACATAAGATATATAACTCCCCTAATTCATTAAGAAGATATTCAAAGGAGGTGAAATCACACTTTGAGACTTCTTAAAGCCTACATTTGCAAGACTTGAACTGACAATTCTTCAACATTGGGCTTGTTGAAACAAATCCAAGGTTGAGTTCAAGGTAAAAGTCAAGAAAATGAACTTTAATGTCTTGATAAAAAAACAAAATCATATGGCAAGAAGTTTAAAGAAAGGTACGACTAACCACGACCGCTTCATGTTAGGCCTCAGTACTGAACCTCAGTACTGAATCTTTCTATCAACAAACAACATGTTTGAATGTTTGCTTCTTAAAGAGAACATTTTCCTGATAGCATTTCCCAGTTGGGTACATTGCTTCTGTTGATTTCTCTAGTGTGAATTATTTCATTTGCTATATCTACCCTTAGGCTCAATAACGTTGTATATGTGTGTGTGTGTTTGTGTGTGTGTGTGTGTGTGTGTGTGTGTGTATGTGTGTATGTGTGTATGTATGTACGTATGTATGTATGTATGTATGTATGTATGTATGTATGTATGTATATGTATACCAATGCATTAAGCTTGGTGTGACAACAAATGCTTATAATCCCAGTACTTGTGAGGCTAAGGCAAGAGCATGAAGATTTGAAGAAAATTTTGGCTACATAAGTTCATGGCTAGTCTGGGTTAGATGATGAGATATTTTCTTTTTAAAATATAGAGTTTTAAAAAGTCTCACCTGGCAGGGCGTTGGTGGCGCATGCCTTTATTCTCAGCACTTGGGAGGCAGAGGCAGGCGACCTGGTCTCCAAAGTAAGTTCAGGACAGCCAGGGCTACATAGAGAAACTCTGTCCCAAAAGAACAAAACAAAACAAAACAAAAAAACAAAGAAACAAAGTTTCACCTCTATGTTGGATATGGCGCTCTCCTTCCCGGGTGTGGTGGCATTGCTGATCCACATGGTAGACTTGCTATTAATTTTTAAAGGCATCTTCATAGTCTTTCCCACAACATTATATCAACTTACACTCCTTCATCAATTTCCTTTTTATCTATGTAGTCATCATTTTTTCTTCTGTTTTGGTAACACTTGTCTCCATAGATGATGGTGACAGGGATGTTTAGTTACTAATATGTATCTGCTGGTCATTTACATATCATCTTTGGATTAGAAAATGTGTGTAAAGCCTTAGTCTTATTTTTTAATCATTAGTTTTTAACATTGAATTGTGTTAGTTTGTTAACATGAAATCATCAAAAATGAAATATCTAAGGACCAGTTAGGAAATATTCAATCATATTCTTCTCAGCTGGCATAAGAAAGTTGGTGACCTACAGACAGATTAAGCCAGGTGCTGTGGTTAGAGGCTTTGATATGTTTACAAACCTATATTATTTAGGGTTCTTTAATGCCTATACCTCCTTTCCAACTCACCTACTCTAGATAGGAGAAAAAAGAGCTTAATGGGGACAGGAAAAATAGGCCATTTTAGACTCAATTCCTTGGGTGGATTTCACTCTTTGTCATCAGGATTCCAGCATATCCAATAAACAGCAAATCAGAAATTCTGCAAAAGTGGCTGCAACCTCAGCAACAGGAACCTGAGGCAGTATCCGGAACTCGGGTCCTCGAAGTGTTCTCTGGAGCCTTTCTCTCTAGGAAGTGATGAAGAGCCAAGCAATGTGAAGTAGTGCAAAAACCAAAAGCCAAGCTTCTGATGGTGGAGCTCCTATGTATCTCCTCTCAGTGTCTGCGTCAAGGTGTTTCTCAGATGGCAAAGACCATGCTTCCACATGAGGCAGTTCCTCTTCTAGCAGACAAGCATCCCAGGCCCTCTCACAAGTCTGTTTCACACCCGACACTTGGGATCAAAACAAAGACATGTTTACATCAACTGTAGTTTGTGTTTTGGCGTTTTCCTTACCTCAGTCTAAAATGATGAGCTTCAGTAGGGCTTATAATAACATATTACCAGGTATGGATTTTCTCCAGTCTTGGGCATATTACCCAGATGCGTATCTCCAGATGGAAAAGTCTAAGACAGATTCATGCTCATATCCTGTAAGTCACAGTTAACAGATTTAAAAGATGCATATATATGTGTACTTGCATTATATATATTTTTTCCTTTTTTATTATTAATTTATTCATATTACATCTCAGTTGTTAGCCCATCCCTTGAATCCTCCCATTCCTCCCTCACTCCCGCTTCCCCCTCATTCCCCTCCCCTATGTCTGTGACTGAGGGGGACCTCCTCCCCCTGTATATGCTCATAGGGTATCGAGTCTCTTCTTGGTGACCTATTATCCTTCCTTTGAGTGCCACCAGGCATCCTCATCCAAGGGACATGGTCAAATATGGGGCACCAGAGTTTGTGTGAAAGTCAGATCTCCTTCTCCACTTAACGGTGGAGAATGTCCTGTCAGTGCTATGAATTTTCCTCTTAGCACTGCTTTCAATGTGTCCCACAAATTTGGGTATATTGTTCCATCATTTTTATTGAATTTCAGGAAGTCTTTTATTTCTTCCCTTATTTCTTCCATGACCCATGTGTCATTAAGTAGAAAGTTGTTTAGTTTCCACGTGTTAGTATGCTTTTTGTTATTTCTGTTGTTGTTGAAGTCCAGCCTTAGACCATGGTGACCTGATAAGATACAAGGTATTATTTCTTTTTTTTTTTTTTTTAAAGATTTATTTATTGCTATGTATACAGTGCTCTGCCCACACGTTCTTCTTCACGCCAGAAGAGGGCATCAGATCTCATTATAGATGGTTGTGAGCCACCATGTGGTTGCTGGGAATTGAACTCAGGACCTCTGGGAGAGCAGTCAGTGCTTTTAACCTCTGAGCCACCTCTCCAGCCCACAAGGTATTATTTCAATCTTCTTGTATCTGTTGAGGTTTGCTTCGTGACCAACTATGTGATCAATTTTAGAGAACGTTCCATGGGGTGCTGAGAAAAAGGTATAATCCTTTGCCTTTGGGTGGAAAGTTCTGTAGATATCTGTTAGATCCATATGATTCATGACATTGGTTAATGAACTTATTTCCAGGCTTAGTTTTTGATTCAAAGACCTATCCTTGAGTGAAAGTAGGGTGTTGAAGTCTCCTATTAATGTGTGGGTATCGATGAGTGGTTCAAGCTTTGTTAATAACTCTTTTACAAATGTGGGAGCCCTTGTATTAGGAGCATAGATGTTCAAAATCGTGATGTTTTCTTGATTGACTTTACCTTTGACGAGTACGAAGTGTCCATCCTCATCCCTTTTGATTAATTTTGGTTGAAAGTCTATTTTATTAGATATTAGAATGGCTACCCCAGCTTGTTTCTTGTGGCCATTTGCTTGGAATATTTTTCCCCAGCTTTTTACTCTGAGGCAATGTCTGTCCTTGTGGTTGAGATGTGTTTCTTGAATGCAGAAGAATGTTGGGTCATGTTTATGCATCCACTCAGTTAGTCTGTGTCTTTTTATTGGAGAATTGAGACCATTGACATTGAGAGATATTAATGACCAGTGATTGCTAAGTACCTTCATTTTTGGTATTTGTAATAGTCGAGATTTTGTGAAGTTGTGATTTTGCGATTGTATAGTTACCTATTTCCTATGTAGATTTGGTTGTAGTTTGACCCTTTAGGGTGGAGTTTTCCTTCTAGTAACTTCTGTGAAGCCAGATTTGTGGCTAGGTACTGTTTGAATTTGTTTTTGTCATGGAATATCTTGTTTTCTCCGTCAATGGTTATTGATAATTTCACTGGGTATAGTAATCTTGTCTGGTATCTGTGTTCTCCTAGGGTTTGCAGAACTTCTGTCCGGGCCCTTCTGGCTTTCATGGTCTCTGCTGAGAAGTCAGGAATAATTCTGACAGGTTTGCCTTCATATGTTACTTGGTCTTTTTCTCTTGCCGCTTTTAATATTTTCTCTTTGTTCTGTATATTTTGTGTGTTATTATTATGTAGCAGGAAGATTTTCTTTTCAGGTCTATTCTATTTGGTGTTCTGTATGCCTCTTGTATGCTCATATGCATCTCCTTCTTCAAATTGGGGAAATTTTTTTCTATTATTCTATTAAAGATAATTTTCTGGGCTGTGGAGTCTGTTGCCTTCTCTTTCCTCTATTCCTATTATTCTCAAATTTCGTCTTTTCATGGTGTCCTTGATTTCTTGAATGCTCTGTGTCAGGCACTTTTCAGATTTAGAATTTCCCTTGATGGATGTTTCCAGTTCTGTGATTGTATCTTCAAGTCCCGATATTCATTCTTCCATTTCTTGCAACCTGTTAGATAAGGCCACCTCTGAGATGTTTGCTTTCTTTTCTGATGCTTCTCAATCACGTTTTTCTTCCATGTGTTCCTTTATGATAGCTTCCATTTTTATCTTCAGGTCTTGAAATGTTTTAATGATTTCCTTCATCTGGTTATTTGTATTTTTCTGAAATTCTTCAAATGCCTCTTTATGACTCTTTTAAATCCTCAGTCCTCTTGTTTGCCTCCTCCTGCATTTGTTTACAGATTTTATTTGTTTCTTCCATTATCATCTTACTTACTAAGGACTTGAGGTCATTTTCTTGTATATCAATTGTTGTTGGGTTTTCCAGGTATTTTCATTGGGATTGCTGGAATCTGGAGATGCCAACCTGTTTTGGTTTTTGTTAGCGTTCTTTCGCTGTCCTCTTGTCATTTTGGTGACTCTGGTGTTGGGAGGTGGTTTGTAGTGACCTTCCCTGTTTGAGAGTGGATAGTTGATGCCTGATTATAGGTAGGGTGCCCTTGCCTGTGGGGATCAGGGAGTATTTCCCTGGACCAGGTAGGTGATTCAGATTCTACTTCTGGAGATTTTTCTCAACACCTTAGGTTCCAGGCTGAGTTATACCAAGTAGGTTTCTGTTTGGGCCTTTTCACCTTACTGCTGTAATTCAGATCAGCAGTTTTGGGATCTAGAGTAAGGTCAGCACACAAGCTCTCTGGTTGTGTAGGTTGATCCCAGCTGCCTGTCCTTACTGCTGCTTTGGAGCCAAGACCCCAGGTGGATCAGATCTTCTGGGCTGCAGCTGTCTTTTAGCTCTGCCTCTATACTCTGTAGGAGCGTCCAGCCTCTCCCATGAATTTGGGAATTCTTGCTGGGTCTTCAGGAGCTGACCCAGCTAGGATTTGCCTGTTGGAGATTACAGGATCAGTGCCTGGTGGGCCTGGGACAATATGGTTTCAGGCCACTGGCAGTATTCAAGGAGGCAGCAATTTCCACACCCCTGTAAGCCAGGACACTCCCAGATTGCTTTAGATCAGCAGTTAGACCCTGCAAGCACGACCCACAGCTCCCTATATCGTGGGAGGTCCTGTCACACCCGCAAGAATGGACCCAGTTAGGTTCTGTTCTTTGAGGAGTGCCAGGTCAGTGCCAGCAGCCTGGGCGGGCAGCTGGCGACAATAGCGATTCAGACCGCTGGCGGGAATCCCCTGTATCTTCTCTTTCCGCCAGTGAAAGCCAGAATGCTCCCAGATAGCTTTAGGTCAGCAGTTAGACACCACAAGCAAGACCCATGTCTCCTGATAATGTGGGCGGTCCCACTGGGCTGTGGGAGCAGTCCATACTGGTCCTAACTGCCCCTGTTTGCAGGGTCACTCCGTTGTGTCTGGCTTTAGATTGGGCCCAGGACACAGACCGCGAGCTACACACCAGTTCTAGCTGGTTTTGGTGAGTCCCGCCACCTGTGTTTCCACTTGGGCTAGGCAGGTGACCTCTGCAGTTTGGCGTGGTGTGGATGGAGAGGTTCAATGGTAGTTTCACCCTAGTTGCTGAGACTCCTCAGGTTGGGGGCTCCGGAAAATCCCCTCCCCAAATGGTGAGTTTGGGTTTTATGTGCCGGCTGCAGCTTGGTTGTGGATTCCATTTCAGAGTTTGGGGAGTGCGTTTAGCACCTCCGGGCTATTGCTTGTCCCGGGGTTAGACCCACTGGCGGTCTGTGGAGTTTGGGGCCCCACTCACCTACAGTTCTCAAAATCCAGCAGTCTGTGGCTCCATTCACGTCCCTGCTCTCCTCGGAGTAGATCAGCTATGGTGCATACTGGTCGACGCCATCTTGGAATCCTGTTGCATTATATATGTTTTTAAATGTGACATTTTTAGCAAAGTGACTAGTAGATTTTACCTTAATGTGTCAGTGTCATTGGGCATGTCATTTTAAAGTTATTATCTTAATATTTGTGAGGAAAGGCAGAATGATCACAAATTTGGAGCCACTCTAGGGTACCTGGTTACTTCCAAGCAAAACTGACCTATAAAACAATGATGATGATGATGATGATGACGATAAGGAGGAGGGGGAATGAGAGATGAGATGGAAGATTTGCTTTCAGGGACAATGGTACAAAAGAGAAAAATATAATCAGCATTCAGAAGTGAAAGGAAATAGTGTTTCAGTAACAATAAAACCATGCTCAAGAGGTAAGATACCATGTTGGGATGTGAGGAAGGTCTCAGTACATATATTGCTTGCATTGCATTACAGATACTAGGACCCAGTTGAAAAATCAGGGTCTGTGGCATATATATATATATATATATATATATATATATATATATATATATATATATATATATATATATATATATATATATATAACACTCCTGGGGCTGGGAAGATGGTCACAGTAGGATTCCTGGATCCCATAGGCCAGCCAGTCTAGCTAAAACAGGGCTCTTCGGGTTCAGTGACAAGACTGCCTCAAGAAATGAGGTGGTGTATAAGGAGAATACTTGACATACATGTGTGTGTGTGTGTGTGTGTGTGTGTTACACATGCAGAAAAATTTAAACCATACTGAAACTCACTCTAGCCATAAGGAATTATTTTTTTCAGTCTTCACCTCAAATATAAATGCTTAAATAAAAAGAGAGTTGGCCACATAACAGACAAGTGGCTCATAAGGATCAATCCCACAAAAGGCAGGCGGACATAAGCTTGTGAAACTTTTATTTTGTTTCATTCTGTGCTTTAAAACTTAAGAGAGAAGAAACTAGAAAGTAGGAATGCTTCATTTTTAATATTAGCTGGAAAAATATTCTAACACCACAGAAGGAGCTTGTGACAAGTGATGAGGGCATTTCACATATTTGGAGGCATTTATTTTTCAAATAAGAATACATTCCTCTGAGCTTTTCTGGTACAAATGTCACATTAACAGTTTTTTTTTCTTTATATCATAGCACATTTATAACCCAATTCCAGCTTGCATGCAAGTGAAACTGCCTGTCCTAAAACACATAGATACATATGTACTGACATATATACATACATTCCAGTTTCAAACAGTGAACCCATATTCATCAAATAGGATTCAATTATTTTCAAAATATCAAGGCTACAAGACAACAACAGCAACAAAAAGCATGAGCCTCTTCCCCACATATATTTATTTTAGGAAATTGGTTAATTGCACGAAAGCCCATCCTGAGGGAGTCTAAACACCCCCCATTAGAATGGAAGGACCCCTAGGGATAACTAAATTAAATCTACAATTGTGCTAGCATGACAATATGACAAATATTTTGTTTCTTCTATATGTCAAAGTAGTAAGAAAAAAAATGTGTTATTTTGGTTTTGAGATCATTCGTTCTGGTTTAATGTTCTTTTAAAATTAAACAAAGACAACAAAGAAAAAGAATACGAAGTTTCATTGGGAAGGCGTTAAGAACATTTTTATCACCCAGGATCTTGGTAGCTGACACCCTTAGAGACAAGTTCAAGGACGCCATATGCTGTGCACCTGTAAAAAGGTAGATTTGTCACAATAGTTCACAGAGGATCTAGAATAAGCCTGGAAATGAGGCTGGATGGTAAAGCACTTGACACTTTCCATTCAGCTAAACAATAATACCTTCATACAACCAGGCCTTACAGCCTAACTAGGAAGTGTTTATACCACATACAAAAAAGTTTACCTGAATGAAATATTGCTAAGTTTATGGTATATTCACTTGGTAAATGGAGAAAAGCTATTTATTTCCAAGGAAGCAGGAATATTTTGAGCAGAGTCACCCAGAAAACATGGCTCTCTGTGTACTTTCTAGAGAAGG
The DNA here is from genome assembly GCF_903995435.1 of Acomys russatus. NCBI lineage: Eukaryota > Metazoa > Chordata > Mammalia > Rodentia > Muridae > Acomys > Acomys russatus. Next base: position 44,207,426 of record NC_067144.1, on the reverse strand, counting down.
CCATCTATGATTGATTTGGGGATATGAAAGATGTTAAAGTGTTGAGTGATAGAGACTTTTTGAGTCCATTTATAGATTTATTTTTTATTTCCTAATTTAATTTTGGAGTTTCTTTCTGCCATTCTTATGTGTTTTTAAAGAGTTCTGAGGAAAGAATATTTCAACATAGAAACATTTTGAAAAACTTGATATCCAAATAAAATGGATTATAAGACAAAGATAGTTTGTGCAGAGAATTATGATTTTTAGTTTAAAATTAAACAATCTTTCTTTCACAATCATGGATTGTTATGCTAACATAATAATTCTAAGCTGACAGTCTACAAAATAATGTTTTAATTCCTGCATTTTCAAATGAAATTATAGAAAAGACTTCAATTTATCCTTTGCTTATTAAGTTCTACATAGAAAATGCAAAGTATATTAGTAGGAGGCGATTATGTAATTACATGGTAGTCTCAAGATTAGAAGAAATAATTTTAAATTCATTAATTATTAGACTGAAACACAGTGATTTTTAGTCCTTCATACTCAATCTCTCTCCATGTACTACCCTCAAGATGATAGAAGTTTGCCTAGATTATTTGACTGTTTTTAAAAAGATACCAATTTATGGCATGATAAAACAGGAAGCCAGTGATGTCTTGATGTGCTACTATTCTTCCTATCCACATCTTATCAAACTACTTTTTATCCCACAGGAGTGTACACATTTGGAAATGGCAGTGGTTGTAAGAATCAGTTGGGAATAGGCACTAGAATAAGGATTTGCTCAAATCCTATGTTTGAACTGGAAGAGCTCAGGTGAGTAATGACCACAGGAAACACGGCTTGTGACCAGAAGCCAACTGGTAGAAAGTGAAAAGTCATGGATGGTGGTTTAACTCTGAGGACACTTCCATTTTCATTATCCCCATAATTCTGTAAAGTGGATTAAATTTTAAGAAAACATGGGCTGGTTTAACTAACTTTCTATAACTAAGTAGCCTGGATTTGGGTTTAGTAAGATTTGATTTCAGGCTGGGCGTGATGGCACATGCCTTTAATCCCAGCACTTGGGAGGCGGAGGCAGGTAGATCATTGTGAGTTCGAGGTCAGCCTGGTCTACAAAGTGAGTCCAGGACAGCTAAGGCAACATAGAGAGACTCTGTCTCAAAAAAAAAATTTTTTTTTATTTCAGATCTTCAGAAATAACAGCCAAGTTTACTAGTTGTCTATTATCTCTTATTATCCCTTATTGTTCTTTTGTCCTTTGCCCATTTCAAAGAAATCACATTTTTGTTTATTTAATTTATTTTAAAAACACTTGTTACCTTATTCCTTGAGAATATCATACATGTGTGAGATGTATTTTTATCATTCTCCCCTCCAGCTCTTCCCTGACTCCCACCAACACATCCCTTTTCTAACATCATGTCGTCTTTATTAAAACCACTGAGTTCAATTAATGCTGGCCCTGTGAGTGTGACCAACTATTACAGAATGGAAAACCAACCAGGTACCGCTCCCCTTAAGAAAACTGTCCCATCCTCCAACTGCAGTTATCAGCTGTCAATAACTCCTCAGGTACCTTTGTAAGCCACTGCCCCATGCGTGCTTGGATTGTGACTGATTTATCTCATCTAGTTATCATACAGGCAACTACAGCTGCTATGAGGTCATTAGCACAATAACCCTGTAAGGTTCGGAAGACACTGGTTCACAGAGAACCTCCCCCAATTCTATTTTCTGCAATTCTTAGAATCCTATTATCTATAAGCTAGGTGGTCAGTGTGACTATATAGGAATGAGAGGAGGGTTTGAGGTGACAACATAGTTCTGTATTTGTTTGCATTGATGGTTTCAGGGCTTTTTATCAAGATTAAACAACAAAGGATTTGACCCCTGTGCCAATCTTGACCTCCTAGTTTTGACAGAACATTATAATTAGACACAATATAACCAGGTAAAATACATGTAGACATCTTGTACGATTTGTCCAACTTCTGTGGTTTTATCACTACTAACCAAGTTTATCAAACCAAGTTTTAAAAATTCCTTGTCGATCTTAGAGTGTATATAGTAGATGTTACAGATGATACCTAAGCTTCAGGGGTTTATTTTTTATTCCTCCTGACACTTATCTTAAAGACTCTCCTAGAGAACAATCAAAGTTGGCCTGGAAATTGAATCGGCTGGCCTCTATGTCCTGACTTTGGCAGAAAAGGGAGCACTTTAGAAATGGGGTAAGCAGATATAATCTAATTATGATGAGGTCATACTCTGTTTGGAAAGGCACTAACCCAACAGGACTGGAGACCTCATACAAGTAGGAAGGGGAAGATAAAGACAAGAGGAGGGACACTACATGGTGGCAGAGCAGGACGCAGATTTCTGTGGCTGAAAACCAAGTGACAATGAAAGGGGACATCTGTCATTTATAGCCAGGACAGGATAAAGCATCAATCTGGACCCAGTAGAGAAGCATGGTCTGGGGTGCACTTAGATTTTGAACTTCTTGCCTGTGGAACTGTGTGACTACATTACAGTTTTAAACCACCCAGCTTTCAGTATTATGTTATAGTACTTATAAAAATTAATATCCATGCCATGTCCTTCATATCTTCTTCCGAACTACCAAGCTATTATATACAGCTATTATATACAGAAGCATTCTTAAGAGTGCCATTAAAGCAAATCATCGTAAAAAACAGCTGTAAAAAGCATTTTAATCATAACGAATGTGTGCTTTTTCTCACATAGACAATCAAAATAGAAAACATGTCTTTCATAATTAAGCTAATGTTTTTTAAAAGCTAGACTCACATTTGGGCTAACATAATGCAAATCATAATAAGACAAATTATTGTTATAAGGCTGAAATATGTACCCAATAGGCTGCTTTCCTTTCCATAAAGAACTTCATATCTTCTCCTACTTTCTGCCTCTCATATTCATTGAGAAAAAAATGTCAATACATTTGTGCTAATAACATCAGAGTAATTTTTATATTATGAAAGTGCCTGTTAATCAAATAAAACATCAAGTTAATACAGTGTGCTAATTTTTTTCTCAGATGAGCACAGTTTGATTATGTGAGCATCTGCCACAAGGCTTTTGTTCAGGAACTTCTGTTGTTTTAAATGAAGTGCTGTTTTTGATGAAAGCCATTGGCTTCCCTAGTTTTCATGCAAACCTCTTAAAGATAAAGATGTTCTCATAAAAATCTAAATACACTCTTTACTTACTGAAGAGATTGGCTTTATGTTTTAATGTATTTTGAAAGACATGTGTAAGTGCCATTAAAAGCGAGTTTTGGAATCTGGAGAGGTGACTGAGAATGGATAAGAGCAATTGATATGAGAACATGAGGTTTTGAGTTTGGATCCCAGCACCCACATGAGAAGCTGGAGGAGACCAGACACTACCTGGGCAGAGATGTTGTGGTTTTCAGGTCAACAGCCTAGCTTTCTGTTCAATAAGGGACCCCTTCTAAAAAATTAAGGTGGAGAATGCCAGAGCAGGATATTCAATACCCTCCGTCTGCCTCCAAGGATGTATGCATAGGCATACACACCTATAAACACACACACACACACACACACACACACACACACACACACACAAAATGAACTTAACAAGGATGATATTGATGCCACAGTGGACAAAGAAAAATCCAAGAGGCCTCAACCCTGCACAGAGAGCTCTAGGCAACTAAGGAATCTGAGAGTAAGGAGGAGGAAACTTCTCCTAAAGAAAGAGAACATCAATTGGTTATCAATACCACATGACCAACCCTGAAAACACACATGCAAATAACATTACAGAGACTGAGGAGGTTATATTTAGGAGTTTATGTGTATATACATATATGCATGCAAGAACAATTAATAAAAAACAAGCTATTAATTTAAAAAAGAGCAATGAGAGGTGTATGTGAGGGTTTGGATGGATGGATGGAAGGGAGAAATGTCAAAATCACATTATAATCTCAAAAGCCAATTTAAAAAGCAATCTTAAGCTTTTGGTGGTCTAAATCCCTTCATAAATTCCAAAATATCTGTTTGATATAATAGAATAAAAAAAATTTAGCATAAGCATTCTTAGTCACTTTCACAGTATGTGCTCATAAATATCTTTCCTGTGCAATGTGAAATCTGACTTCATCGCAGTAACTAAGCCGGTGAATGGCCATGATCTGGGATTTCAACGCTAAGGCCCATTCTTTCCTGTTTGTCCATACAGAACAGCTTCACCTTAACATACTAAACACCAGTCCTTCTGCTCTTTCCTTCTAGCATTCTGGCTTTGTGCTCTTGGTACATCTGCTTTTCATGGACGAGTATACAACACTCTTTGTTTGATTACAGCTCTATCATTTCAGACATTTCATTGGGTTCATCCCCTGCCTAACTGCCCACAATTTATTTTACCCCGAGTAAATGGTTATTTTTTACTTTCTTTATGCTCCAATCTAGATAATTAATCCCTGAAGGACAAGATTATAGTTTGGAAATTAGAATACCTACAAATTACAGGTTTCTGCTCTCAGTTGCTTTATCCCCACCATGTGTTGATTTTGTTCAAGTTTGCACTTTCTCACACTTCTCTCTGTCTTTTCTCCTGTTCAGGGTGATCCTATCCATATGTGCCCCTTTTTTATGCAAAGAACACCTGGAAGACAGTGTGCCTTTCTTTGTGATTTTTCTTGTTTTCAGGTTATCCCTTACAAATAATAAAAGCCATAGCTCTGAAGGACTCAGTGCAACATATTTTGACAACTGTGCAGATATACAGAGCAAGAAATAAGTGGAGAATTTCTGTCCCTTGAAGAATTCCCTACTTACTTTTATGGCAAACATCTCCTTCCAGAATTTGATTGGAATGAATTTAGGAAAGACTCCGAGAGATTACTTTTGAGAGAGAAAGTTATACAACTGTTTCAATTGATGCTTGCTTAAGTTATATTTGTTAGAATGCCCTTGAATATGTATGGTATGACTCACTGAATTCAGAAATACTAATGCAGAACATCATATATTGAAGGACTGGTATATTAGGAAAACAAGAAGGATGAAGTTTAGTGCACAAATACATCACATACACCAGTTGTGTTGTAGCAGAATATAACAGTCTCATAGATGTAGAGGGAGCTAAGCTGGAAAATCTATTCAGCTACATCATGTGGCAACTTTATGTTTTGTTTCTTTTGTTCTTTCAGAGTATCTATAACATTTTAGGGAAATCAGATACAATGACAACAAAAAATGGAAGGAAATTCAGAAAGCAATATTTTTGTTTGAGACCAAAAGACAAGATACGAGATAATTTTCTTGTACAAGGATTTATTTAAGACAACTTGCACTGAAGTCACATTTGATGTGCGCCATCATCACCCCAATTTTAAAGACATAATTCAGAACACTTGAATATTTCTCTTTAACAATGCTCATCACACTGCGCAAATGCTTGGTTAACATAGGAAGATGCTTCATTTAATTAGTCTTAATGATGCCAATTGAGCATAATAAAGGAGAAAAGCCAGGATAGTTAAGAAACCAAGGCAAAAGATTGCAGAATGGCAAATTGCTGGTTTAAACTAAATAAAAGGAAGCCAGGATGACCCTGTAGCTTTCTAGACACTATCAAAGGTTCATGATGTCATCATGTGGGTTCAAAGTCAGTCTCTACTACTCTGCCAACTGCAACACTCATGCCCTTTCCTTGAGCCCAGATCCCCCTGGGGCTTGCAGCTTTCCTGGGTTCCAACCACATGGGTTCTCTACTGCAAATTAGATTTCACTTGTATAGCTTCACTAAAGATTCTGTGAAGAATTCAATACAGGAACTTCATACACTCTATCTGACCAGAGTGCTTTTGCCTTGAATCTTGCTGTATGCCCGTAACATTTTTGTCTGTAAGCCTACAACCTAGCACAGCACAAATGATGCCAGGTGTGCCTCCATTCAAAGATACGACTTGACCATCAAGGCTGCAGCAGCCTCTGACTTTTAGAGTGGTAAAAATGCTTCCCTGTCTTCTCCTGTTTGAATATGGTACTCTGTCGGGAAATTTCTCAGAAATTCTCTTCCAAATGCAGTCTTACTCTTGTGCTTAGTCAATATGAGAAGCAGTAAATAAAAGTCCTTCTACCGGCTTTGCATGGTTGCAACCCAGAGGATTTAATATGTGGAGGTTTGCCTTCAGGAAAAATTCCACCCAGTTCTGCGCAAAGTCTGAGGTTTTTATTTAGTGGCATCTATCTCTTTAACAAGTATAGTTACACATTGTCCCCACTTGCCTTGTCTGCATCTTGAAAGCCTCTATGCATGCTCCTTTCCTGGACACTTGGATATCTTTCACATCTCTCTCCTCCATTTGCTGGTCTATGTTCTCACTGTACATCTGACTAAGGAGATTCAGTTACAACCAAACAACAGTCTAAACGTAAGATGGTCTTGAAACTTTTTCCATCGAGCAAATTAACCCATAACACTTTTTAACTCAGTCATATACTAGTATTCAGACACAGGTAGAACATAGACATTCTTTGTCACACTATAATATGGATGGCCTCTATTCAATTCATGAAAGAGTTACTGCAGTGTTCTTAGAATTCATGAATATAATAGCATTTCTTATGAGCATTCAGCGCATGGACCTCCCACCAGAATGTCCCATTAAGCTTTGTTTACAACATTTCAAGGCTTCTCTGGGATACATCTTGAAACTTTCAAGGTTTAAAAAAAAAGATACACTATCAGGTTTCTCACCACGACCCCATTTTCTGGGATAGTCACTTGTCATTGAACAAAATATCCAAGTAGAAAAGCTAAAGGGGTGAAAATGTTGTCCTACCTCAGGGTTACAAATGATATCAGTCCACCGTGGCGTAGAAAAGAACACCACTCCTACCTCAGTGGGTCAGGAAGCAGAGAGCATGGGCTGACAAGAAGCACATAGCACCTTCAAGTTCTGTCACTTAGCTACCACATCTGGATAACCTCTGTCATGGGTAAGCATGGTACTGAAAGTCCCACGACCTCCCAAAATGATGCTGGTGGCAGAGGAATCAAACACATGAGCCTGAGGGGGATATTTTACATCCAAAACATAACATCAATAAATTATTGTCCTTAGTTCATTTAAAATGTTTTGTTATTATGTTGTAACACAATGCCATAAACTCTGTGGCTCAGAAATAATATAATTTCTCACAGCTGTGGATTCTAGAGAGAATGAAATCAAGATGTTAGAATCAGTGCCTAGTGATGGTCTACTCTCTGGGCATAGATGTTCCTTTTGGCCATGTCCTCTAATGATGGGTATGTCATAACAGCTTGATTTCAATTTATAAAGACCCTACCCACATTCTCTTAATCACTCCTCACAGACCCCACCTCCTGATACCATTACCTTGGTGATTGGGTGCCATTGCCACTGTAAGTGTCTAGATGTGGTAGGATTTTTTAAACTTATCATGTCCAAAAATGAATTTCTCACTTTCCATATGAAAATTGATTCTTACAACCAATTCCATCAGAAAAATGACAAATTTATCCTTAGAGAGTTTCACTTTAAATATTTTGGAGATATAGGATAACTATAATATTTAGGAATTTTTTAGTTCTACAAACAAAATATACCCACATTCCAATTATATTTCTGTCTACAATTGGGATTCCTCTTAACAAACAAATATCCACAACGTAGACCATGACTATGGCTTTATGAATGGTCTTCTCGTCAACATTTATTGTTCTAGAGTCTATTAAAAACATAATAGTCAGTTTGATCCTTGAGAAAGGCCAAAGAGTTTGAAAAGGCGTTTCCATTAAAATTGGTGTGTATCATGTATATTTCGGAACGCCCATCCCCATAGAGGAATAATATACAAATCAAAATGCAATCAAGTTAGACACACTGTAAAAGCTCGCCACTCCTGGCCCCACTTCCTCACTCATAACCATGGGACTGCCAGCTAGCGATCCCAACTAGTGACTCCTGAGACCTCAGGCAGCACAGCAATCAGTACAGGAGAGAGAAACTGACTTCTCTGGAGACAGCTTCTGTAAAACAGCTTGTTTAGCTGAGGTGAACAAAAAAAAAATCCATTTAAACCTTTAAAAGTTGAAGAGGGGTTATGGGGTGAGTGCACATCATTGGCCAGGGCCAGGGTACTGAGGATGCCTCATTTGCGTATGAGGAATTCTGGTGCTGCTCTTTACCTTAGAAGAAGAAAGAAAGCTTAACCTGACTTTCAGGCTACATGACCTCCTTGGAGATGGCAAGCATGGGGGCACTGGGCTCTGTGCGAGCCAGAACAGGGAGTAGTCCTACTCCTGCCAATCTCAGGACTAGATTTCTGGGGTTTGGACACATCTTAACCTTACTCTTGCTCCGGACAGACTCTTCCGTCCTACTGCTCTCTGGCCCCACAAAAGTGAAGAGGGATTTTTGTTTTGTTTTGCTTTGTTTTGTTTTTGTTGGCTATAGATGTGACTGACCTCATGAGCTTAGAGTTCGGCCTTAACCTATAGGATGCTGACCTGACAATACACTGGCAAGAGCAGAATATTTGAGTCTGCATAAATGTTCAATGTTGCCACATATACTGTATAAGCAGTACCTCCTGTACAGCCATGAAATCACCCAAGCTTTCTGCATTTAACATGAGTTACAGTTTCTAGGAAAAGGCATCCTAAATGTATAATACACTATGAGTTCATAACAATCATCAGAGTTTATGAAAGAAGCTGTAGTTTTTTATTTTCCTGGAGTCTATATTTCAGTTATTGCTCAATTATTATTACTTATTTTTATTACTACAATGGGAACTTAGAATTAACTCCATAAATACGTTTAATGGAGGCTGCTTGTCAAAAATTTATATTTATCTGAAAGTTCCTTTAAGCATATAAACAAATGATATTAATCAAAAATGGAAAAAGAGAAAAATGCCTATATACAGTTGAAATTTTAGAGTATCAAAATAATCTCAAGCTCCATTAAAATCTCTAGGTGAACTGGAAAGAAAGTCAGCATACACGGTAGACAAATGATGCTATTAATACTTTATGAGAACACATGATTCTTTAAGATGAAAACATATGCCCTTCCAGAAGAGTGTGCAAAAGATATCAAAAGGAAAATTCATAGAGGAATAAAACAAATGGCTTATACATATATAAAAGGCTTCCAATTTCATCTGGAATAATGAAGTACAAAGTTGAGTGTCATGAAAGCAATTTTTTTTTTTTTTGCATCTGAAATGAATACCATGCTGAAAGGTCATCAGTTAGATCTTATTTTCACTTTATGCTCCAATGGAGAAAATTGATACAACTTTTTGGAATTTTCTTTGACAAGAATTATCAGTTTGTCTAGATATGTTTATAATTTTTGGCTGAACAATTGTATTTTTCTTAACTTAGGAAAGAAAACTGGCAAGAAAGTACTAATCTAGTTACAGAGAAATTACTTGTAGCAAACTTATAAAAAGGAAATATAAGAATTCTAGAAATTTAAGAAGAGTAGAATATCCAAAATGCTAGTGTTCTCTGCACTCATTAAATTGATTGTACTTTGCTTAATAACTGATAGCATTGTATCAAAATGGTAGATAATAGTAATTTTTAAGATAAATTCTGCAGGAAATATGAAAAAGAAAATTATAAATCTGGCCAGAGTATATTATGTCTTAGGATAACATTTTGCATATTAAAAATGTGTCCTAAATTTTGAATTATGGTTAATATTGTTATGTAGTGTTATTTTGTATTTTCACATTTTTCTCAGTTTCCTAATTTTCCTACAATAAATTTACACTAATATTGCAGCATATATTTGCATGACTTAGGTTTCAATAACATTAGGCCAAAAAGAACAAGTTAAAGAATAAAATACGGTGTTTTAAAAAAATATTTCTCACTGAATTAGTTAAAAATTTCAAATAAGAGATCATCTATTGATTAAGCCGCATTTACTGCTTGAGTAGTCAATTTTATAAGTTCAATGAAAGCATTTCAAGAGCTATGAATGAAGTCCTTTTTAGACTGTTGAACAAGTGAAAAAGCACAAATGCTAAAGGCACTTGTGAGAAAGCCTGATCATCTGAGTCTAATCGTAAGAACAGCCGAGATGGCCCCACCTATCTCCTAACATTCATTTTAAGATAATTGAAATCACTTACTTAAGGCCTCAAGTAATTATTTCTGGATCTCATTCTCATTCATCCAAAAGGTCCTTTTTTTTTCTATCTCAGACATGGGAAATGCGACTTTGGAGGGAGCGAAAATAGATTCTGGAAGGTTTTTTTTCCCACTATTTTAAAAGAAAATGCATACAACTCCATTTTAAGTTTTTTTTTTTTTTTTTTGTCTTTGGATACCTGAGTTTATTATTCTTTTTTTTTTGTTTTTTTTTTGTTTTGTTGTTGTTGTTGTTGTTGTTTGTTTTTCAGTTTTTTTTATTAATTTATTCTTGTTACATCTCAATGTTTATCCCATCCCTTGTATCCTCCCATTCCTCCCCCCCCCCATTTTCCCATTATTCCCCTCCCCTATGACTGTTCCTGAGGGGAATTACGTCCCCCTATATATTCTCATAGGGTATCAAGTCTCTTCTTGGCTACTTGCTGTCCTTCCTCTGAGTGCTACCAGGTCTCCCCCTCCAGGGGACATGGTCAAATGTGAGGCACCAGAGTATGTGAGAAAGTCGTATCACACTCTCCACTCAACTGTGGAGAATATTCTGACCATTGGCTAGATCTGGGAAACATTACTTATTTTGTCACTTACATTTTTGCATTCAGGATCATACAAAATGGCTTAAATGTTCCTTGGTCGGGAACAATTGTGCTTGTGATAAGCAGTCTCAAGGGATAATAAAGTCTCATAGTGGTCCATGAAAAAAAAAAATAGAACAGCCAAAACAGAAAGAGAGAACCATCTCCTGAAAATTGTCCTCTGACTTCTACATATATACTGTGCTCACACATCTGTACACACAAACACACAAATACATACATACATACAATATAAATTGAGTAATGTTGACTTTTGACCTTATGTATGCATAACCTAGAGAATGGTAAAGACTTTAAAATCTAGTAGCTCTTCTGTATATTGAAATTTCCACTTTTGCTAGAAAATGTTGTCTACATAGAATAAATTAAAAGTATCAGTTAGATTTTGATCATTCCTATAAACTAGTTTGCCTCTATGGCCTCCACATAACTACTGAATTATCTAGAAAGACAGCATACTCAGACAAGAGGATCTTTCGTGGAACCTATTTTTTTTTTTATTAATTTATTCTTGTTACATCTCAATGTTTATCCCATCCCTTGTATCCTCCCATTCCTCCCCCCCCATTTTCCCATTATTCCCCTCCCCTATGACTGTTCCTGAGGGGGATTACCTCCCCCTATATATTCTCATAGGGTATCAAGTCCCTTCTTGGCTACCTGCTGTCCTTCCTCTGAGTGCCACCAGGTCTTCCCCTCCAGGGGACATGGTCAAATGTGAGGCACCATAGCATGTGAGAAAGTCATATCACACTCTCCACTCAACTGTGGAGAATATTCTGACCATTGGCTAGATCTGGGAAGGGGTTTAAAGTTTACCTCCTGTATTGTCCTTGGCTGGTGCCTTAGTTTGAGTGGGACCCCTGGGCCCAAGTCTGCCCATCATATTGTTCTACTTGTAGATTTCTAGGACCCTCTGTATCCTTTTATTTTGCTATTCTCCCATGTGTCTCTCATTTAGAGTCCCAATAGGATGCCTTCCCCTCTGTCCCAATTTCCTGGTAAGTGAAGGCTTTCGTGGGACATGCCCCTTGGGCTAGTATGCAGATATAAGTGAGTATATACCATTTGAGTCTTTCTGCTTCTGGGTTAACTCACTCATTATGATCATTTCTAGCTCAATCCATTTATCCACAAATTTCGGGAATTCCTTGTTTTTAATAGCTGAGTAGTATTCCATAGTGTATATGTACCACAGTTTCTTTATCCATTCTTCTACTGAGGGACACTTAGGCTGTTTCCATGTTCTGGCTATTATGAATAAGGCCTATTTTATTTTACTTTTCGTCAAAGTCCTGTCAAGTTTATTTTTTCCTGATAAAAAATGAATGAGACACACTGTTTTAGCTTTTTATATTTCATTTGAATCTGCCTGGCTTCATACATATAGATTGAACAGACATTCATATTCATAAAATGCATTAATTTTTAGGTTGTTCATTATTTGATATAATTATTCTTTAGGTTTTGTAGAACTTTATTATCAAATTCTATATTGAAATATATGTTATGATGGCTAGTTGTGTCAATTTGACACAAGCTAGTGTCATCAGAGAAAAAACAGTCACAATTGAAAAAAATGCCTCCATAAGAGCAAGCTATAGGCAGGCCTGTAGAACATTCTTTCTTTTTCTTTTTCTTTCTCCATTTATTTATTTAATCATTATACAGCCTAATACCAGCCTCCTCCCTACTCTCCTCCCAGTCTCATCCTCACGTCCCCTGCCTCTATTCTTCTCTCACCTTTTCAGAGAAGTACAGGCTCCCAAGAGGTACCAATGCACCCTGGCACCTCAAGTCAGAGCAAGAACAAGCACATCTTCTCCCACTGAGGCCAGACAAGGCATCTCAACTAGGGGAAAGGGATTCAAAGGCAGGCAATAGAGTTGAGACAGCCCCTACTCCCATCGTTAGGGACCCACATGATGATCAAGCTGCACATCTGCTACATATGTGTAAGGGGCATCTATGTCCAGTTGATAAATGCTCTTTAGTTGGTGGTTCAGTCTGTGAGCCCCCATGGGCCAGGTTAGTTGACTCTGTAAGTCTTCTTGAACCTCCAACTCTAGTTCCCTCAATCCTTCCTCCAACTCTTCCACAAAATTTCTCCAGCTTGGCCTAATTTTTGGCAGTGGGTCTCTGCCTCTCAGAAGACAGTTATGCTGGATTCATGTCTACAAGCATAGCATAGCATAGTATCATTAACAGTGTCATGGGGTGGGTCTCAAATCAGGCCAGCCATTGGTTGGCTATTTCCTCAATCTCTGCTCCATCTTTATCCCTCCACTTTTTGTAGGTAAGACAATTTTCTTGTCCAAAGTTTTATGGGTGGGTTGGTGTCCCACTCCCTCCACTGGAAACTGAAAAGCTTCTGCAATGCAAAGGTCATTGTCAGTAGGACAAAATGACAGGCTAAAAAATAGGAAAAGATCTTCATCACCCTACATCCGATAGAGGGCTAATATCCAAATATATATATATATATAATTCAAGAAATTAAACACCACAAAACCAAATAACCCAGTTAAAAATTAGAGTACAGAGCTAAACAGTGAATTCTCAACAGAGGAATCTCTAATGGCTGAGAAGCAGGTGTGAGGAGAGCTGGAAGAGGTGGGGGAAGACAGAGTGAGAACTGAAATTAGTAGGGGGCCATCTATGGGACAGTGAGGGAGGCTCCAGGGAGGCTATAGAGGTGACCCTAGCTGAGACTTCTAGCAGCAGAGGATTACGGATCCTGAAGTCATCGCCTCCTGTAGCATTTTATTTTCTTAAGAAATGACTTATGTGGGAGGACAAAACTCATTGTGGTAGTACCACCTGGCCTAGAGGTATTAGATTTTATAAGAAAGCAGACCAATTAAGGCAAGCCACAAGAAGAAAGACAGCAGCCTCTTCCATGGCCTCCATATAAGCTCCTGCCTTCGGGTTCCTATTCTTGACTTCCTGCCCTCGTTGCTTCTGGTAATGAATTGTTACATAAAAGTTGCTTTTTATCAGTCATGTTTCATCATAGCAAGGGTAACATGAACTAGGAAATTTTTTTGTTTAATTCTACAAAATAATTGCAGACTGTTTAGAGTTGTAAAGCTTAAGAGAGAAAACCTTGTCTGAAAAATCAATGTTTATGTTTTCATCATTCTCTCATCTCTAAAAAAGATGGAACTAGAAATGATAATACTTAATGAGGTAGCCCAGACCCAGAAAGACACAGCTTGGCATATACTCACTTATAAGTGGATATTTGCCCAACATAGATGTCCTCTGAGAGTCTCCACTCAGTGATGGATCAGGACAGATGTTGCAACTTGCTGCTAGACTCCAGGTAAGTGTGTTATGGAAGACTTGGGGGTGGTGGTGGAAGAACCCAGAGAGTTCAGGAGACCGTCAAGGCCAGCAGATCTGGACTCAGGGGGCCCTGCACAAATTGTTGTACCAACCAACGACAGTGCATGCAGTAAACCTAGACCCTGTGTTCAGATATAGCCAATGGACAGCTCATTCTCCACAGTTGTGGAGAGAGCAGGATCTGCCTGTAACATGAACTCCAGTGCTCCAAATTTGATCAATTCCCTTTGGTGGGGAGACCTGGCTATACACAGATGAAAGGAAGGCAAGCTATCTGGATGAGACCTGATAGGTGTGATCATATGGTCGGGGCAGAGGTCCCCTTCTGTCAGAGGTCTAGGAGAAAGGAATAGGGCAAAAGAGGGAGGGAGGTGGAGAACAGGAAGATACAAGTGAAAGGATAACAATTGGGATGTTACCCAAATAAATTATAATAAAAATATGGAAAAACCAAGTGTTACACAGACGCAAAACTGTATTTATTGTTACATTAAATTCATTTAAAATATAATATGCAAAATTTATAGTGTATAAAATAAAGTTCCCTAAAGGAATTTTTATTAACAAAATCATTCCCTGTAAACTTTAGTGTCAATTGCTTAGTACAGTTACATGTATTAAAATTAAATATTATTATGTTTACAAAAATATCAGTACAAACAAGTTTTCTCAATTGCATATCAAAGCAGGTGTGTGCTGAATTGTTCTTTTATCTGTGTCACAAATTGATCCTGCTCTAAAACAATGCCAAATTAGTAATATTTACATTACTCTCTGTTCTTTACTAAGTGTCCTCCAGGGAGCTGTTTCTGCTCAGGTTCACATCTCCTGCTTGCATTTCCAATCTTCTTGCCAAGGCTTCATTTTCAATCTATCCTTTGCCAAATGAAGACATTAATTTTGCCTATAATTTGCCTCAGATTCTTTTGCCTTTATGGCATTGCCCATATAGCTGTTTGAAGCACATATATCACACTTTTCTTACCTTTTCAGCTGAAACTTTATCCACCCTTCAGCCCTCAAAAGTCTTTCCAAGTGGGCTCTGAGGATTGAATTCTGGTCATCAGGTCCCTAAGGTGTCCTTTGGTCTCCGCACAATGCCATGGTATGTGTTCCCCAAACAACCACCCTATACTAAATGGGAAAATAAATTGTGTTTCCAAGCAATTTTAAGTGTGATGAATTTTTACTATTATTTTTCTTAGTTACTTTTTTCTATTATTTGTGTATTCTATGATGAATTTGGTTATATAAAAAAACCATCTTAGGCCTTTCCATTGTGGCAAGACTACCAAATATAGCAGAGTATATTGCTCTAATAAAGAGTTTTTAATTTAGTTGGAGGACAAGATTAATTTTTTATAATGATGAGTTGAACAACTTGGAGAAAGATATACTAGAAATAATTTAGCATTTCATAAATATATCTGAATGAAACAGATAGCACACACACAATATAAAGGGCTACTATATAAGTTAGGAAAATAAAATTGACTATGTATTTAATTTCTTTATTACCTCATAAGTATGTATCCTAATGGGCAGCGACTATGTTCTATTCATCTTTGATTCGTGTTTTATCCACTAGAGATACTGAGTAAATATATCTAAGCAATTGATATCTTACCACCACAAGATGTTCAAGAAATAAATTTAAGCAGGGTGCAGTTTCATACGCACTCTGGAGGCAGAGTCAGGTGGATCTCTGTGAGTTCAAAGTCAGCCTGATCTACACAGTAAGTTCCAGGACAGCCAGGACTGTTGCACAGAGAGACCTTGCTGAAGAGAAAAGAAAGAAAGAAAGAAAGAAAGAAAGAAAGAAAGAAAGAAAGAAAGAAAGAAAGAGGAAAGGGAATAAAGGAAAGGAAAGATAAGGAAGGAAGGAAGAAGGAAAGAAGAGAAATATAACATCCTGCTATATGGGCCAGTGAGATGACTTAGTGGGTAAAGGTGTGTGCTGCCAAATTTGGCAAACTGATTGTGAACTCTGAGCCCCTAATGGTGGAAGGGAATAATTAATTCCCACAACTTTTCTTCTGGATCTCCATATGTATTCTGTAGCATGTGCACACACACACACTACACACACACACAAAGAGAGAGAGAGAGAGAGAGAGAGAGAGAGAGAGAGAGAGAGGTGTAATTAAAATGACTTTTTAAAAATATACTTGCTGCATAAAAATATCTATATAAAGATAAACAAAACCATATTTTGAATTTGAAAGTAACACAATAATAAGCCAATACAGTAGTAGCATTTATCTCCATGCATTTCTTCACCCCAGATTAAAGTGTATGCCAAATGACTGAGTATAGAATCACTATATTAACTCATTATGAGATTAACTTGGGTTTTCCAGAAGTATTTGTCTATATGTCAACTTTTAATCATAATTTAGATGTTACCATTTTAAATAATTAAGACAATATCATCCCTTAAATTTAAGAACTAGCCTGTGTTATTAGAAAATTTTCTTATGGCTAGTTTGTTTAAAGTATATACTCATGTGATAAAATTTTGCCATTTAAAATTCCACTTATTAAAACAATGTTTGGGAACTATTTTTATTTTGAAATGACACACTTATTGGAGAATTGCTGGGTCTTATAGATGAATAACTAAATAAAAGTATTCTAACATGATAAGGTCGAGATAACAAATATTGTGTAGTTTGATACATGTATTTATTAGCATTTATGCATATTTACATTGCCTTATTTTTGAAAAACATTTGGAACATATCATGTGCCATATTTTCACTATGAGTGATATTTAAAATATGTCAATACAAGAGATACAGTTGTATAATCTTTTTTTTTTTTTTTTTTTGGTTTTTCAAAACAGGGTTTCTCTGTGTTAGCCTTGCAGTTGTATAATCTGTTATATAATGACAAGAGAATCAATAGTTTTTATTGTATTCTTACTTTTAAATAATTAAATCTTTGGGCTAAATTATATAAATATCTGATTATGTAGTTCAGGATATTCATACTAAGATATTAGATATACAGTGAAGATTCAAATGGTCCTATCTATATCCTTATATTGTATTGATTTGTATCTATGGGAACCTCAGTTCATGTCTGCATATCTATTTTGGATAATTCATGAGTACTAAATTAGTTAATAAATACAAAAAAGAAGCCTCTACAAATTATGTAATCAGACTACTTACCTATGGACCTGAAAGTCATTGAGAAGTCAAGGTTCTATATTTTCCTCAGTGAGACCTTGTATTCAACCCCCTACATATTATCTATTGTCTACACAAGTCAACAAAATAAGTTGAGTTGAGTAGCTTTTGAAACAAAATTTATTTTTCACAGTTTTAGATGCTAGAACTCTTAAGACCAAGGTCAACAATGTCAGTTTCTTCTTGAGGCTTCTGTGCTTGCCTGAAAGAAGGGCACTTTTTTTCTAGAGTTTTTGTATGGTCCATATTCTGTATCTGTATCTAATTACCTTCTCTTATTAAAGTATCATTCACACTGGATAAGGATCTACCCCCATGACCTCATTCAACTTATTTAAGGACTCTGCCTCCAAATTTAATCATAGTGTGTGCATGAAGCCTGGGAACTTCAATGTATAAAAATCTCCATATTGAAGATAATATTTATCGCATACATTTCTATTATTATTCATTGAATTATAATAACAATGTGTTTTCTGGTCTAAGGTATAATAACAAAAGACTTCATGTAGCCGTGTTGAATTCACTAAAAAACAAAGGCTCTCTCCCTTCACTGTTAAAGTTCAGGAAACTGGTAACTGAACTCATCTGGTTGGCTAAGCCTCATTCAGTAGTATCTTGTCTAAAAACCGAACAGATGCATAATAAACCATTGTGGATAAGATGAAAAAACATCCAGTTGCTAAGACACTGTGATAATTGGTGCTAAAGAAAATCAAGGAAGTCTTATGTCACTTTCAAAGAGAGTAGAATATCAAGGGAAAGATGGTAACATTTGAAGTTAGATTCCAAAGCCATGCTGCAATTTGAAATGCCCTCAAGGGCTAAGCAAGTAATTTAAAGGTGTTAAGCAGCTGAGTAAGAAGATTAGGAATTATCAAACCTGCTATGAACTACAATCTCAATGTGAGACCTAAACACAATTGAGGTCCATATATATATTTTTTTATATTCTTATTTAAGAGCTGTGTGGCATTATGATACTCTTACTAAAAACATAATTAAATATGCAATCCTATTTAAGTATTAAATATTATTAATACTAATAAAAAAGCAATTTAATTAATTAGACAACATATTATTAAAAATTAAATAGGTTGACTACCGGTTTAGTAAGAGTAACGCAATGCCACAGTGTCTCCTATAATAAATATTTGAGAATATACTTGGTAGGTCTGCAAACATCTAAAAAACCACCATGGATCTGATCAGTTACTCTTATAAAGAAAACCATTTTCAAACAGAAACATGATCTAGGTATTCTCCAAGTACCTTCAACAATTCAAAATATTTTACAATTACAACATTTTTATGTATATGACTCTATTATATTGAATAATTTTTCCACTCTTCTCAAAGGGCTTATTACCACAGATTATTTACTGATATTCCAAATATTTTTTTAAAAAATCACGTTGGATCTATTGCAATGAACTAATGCTGTGTCTTTGTTTGTTCAACGCTACATCGATCCTCTGTCTTCTGCTATTCATACATCGTACCCAAAGTAGTATATTTACCAAATGTTGAATGGACTTTACAAAAATCTCTCAGAAAAGAGAAACTAAGTAATGAGTATTTTATATTCTGCATTAGGTCCAAAGCTTGATTTAACCCGTGGCTATATGTATATATAAATTTTCATAGACAGAGTTAATTCATTTCCATTTTTATAGCCCCCTCAAACTTTCCTAATAGAGGTGAAGGCTGTTTAATCCCTTCTATTTGAGAGATTTATGAATAGAATATATATGTATATACATCTTGACTGCTGGTTCCACATTTGGCTCCTTTTTGAATCAGATATTAAGTTGGGAAGACAGTTTAAGGTTTTCAATAAATATTGCATGTTGCTGTTTCACACAAGATGGATTTATCCGTTCAGACTGGGCTGAATAGTCCTGAACTGTTTCACATGGTAAAGCATCCATTTACATGCAGAATCGTAAGATGCACTTGGCAGCAATGGTAACTTCTCAAAAGTCTTCAGCTGAAGATCCTGCTGAGCTAAAATGTCTCCATGAATTTTCTCCCTCATATTTAAGAGAACTGTAAATTGCTGGAAACAGCTACTTCATTTCTGTTCTCAGGCCAGTGCTTGAATCCCAAGAGGCATTCCTTGTGATCTGGATTTGATGGCTTCAGGACATCCTCCAGAGGACTTTCCTTAGAAACCACAGCTGAACTGGCTGCCTTTAAGCAAGGAGCATTGAGCCAGCAACAGGCTGCATTGCCTCTCCTCCCTAGTGGGAAATCTCCCTTTTAATCGGGTTTGCAGCCACCTCTAGGTCATAAGGGAACACCTTGCATTATGTCTTACTGGCTCTTCCCCAGCCTGGAGTGAAGGCCATCTGCTCCCTGACAGCACTTGTTTTAACTTGAGCAACAGCTTAAGAAGGAAAAGGGTCAGTCAAAGGATGAAATATAAAGAAATCCAGGTATGTGTTGTCAGCCAGATGGCTGGTTTAGAGGGGTGTGCTCTCACCCATTGTAAGAGTCCACTGCTGCTGAGCACTCCCTGTTCTCAATGAGTTTTCTTGTCCTCTTAGGTTTAAGACCCATGAACTCTTCTGGATAGAGTCACATTGGCAGGAAAAGAGATGAAAGAAAAAATGTTTAATTAAACAAGTAGTTTTCTTGTAGAAAAAAAAACGATATTACCATTATAAAAAACAAGCCCTATAATATAATTTGCATGCAAGCACCTTTAAAGGGGAAATCCCTCATATTATTGAATAACTGGATCACTAATACAGAACATCAAAGACAATCTGCCAAGATTACTTATTGAAATATGTTGTGGACACATGTGCAAATGAGTAATAAGCAGTCACATCCAGCATTATAGATAAGTAGAAGAATATTATCTAACTAGTTTTTAGTTAGTGGGAAACTCCAAAACCCTTATCATAGACTGCTTTCTTTTCTGTTGGCTCTTATGACCTTCATGGCATAGATGTTTCTATTGGAAAAATGGGTGTTTTTAGACTCCAACGTGAAATGGTGGGAAGGGTGTGAACTAAAAACACTTTTTTTCAATCTGCATTCAGTTAATACGTGAACATCATTGTACTCATTGATTTGCACTGTGTAGATTCACTTCAAAGTATCTTTGTCAGTTATCCATGGTTGCTTGTGGTAAAAATATGAAATAAGGGCTTGATATTTGAACAGAGAGTCCTACATTTGCTCATAGTAAAATCCTCGTTTTTGCTTCCTGTATAACAAGAGAACAGGTGGTTTCTTTGGATATTTGATTTTCCAGACAACCACGAGCCCATGGTGTTTTTGTGTTGTAGTGTGATGAGAAGGAAATTCACAGTCACACAAGAGGAGGTGATGACGGCTAGGAACGAATGAGATGACATTTCAGTCTGGAATCATGATCTTCTATTAAAATTCTAAGGAAGGGATCAGGATCAGACAGCTAACCGTTCAACAGCATCATTATAAGCCATGATCATCTGGCCTTTGTGACAAGGCAAAGCAGAGGTCGGCTGAACGGCTTCTACAGGAATTGCTGGCACAGAAGCCAAGGCTTCCATGGACCAGCAGTAGTAACTGCTATGGCAAAAAGATTCTGAGAGCCCATATTTGACCATGTCCCCTGGAGGGGGAGACCAGGTGGCACTCAGAGGAAGGATAGCAGGTTACCAAGAAGAGACTTGATACCCTATGAACATATACAGGGGGAGGAAATCCCCCTCAGTCACAATCATAGGGGAGGGGAGTAAGGGGAGAATGGGAGGGAGGGAAGAATGAGAGGATACAAGAGAAGGGATAACCATTGAGATGTAACAAGAATAAATTACTAAAAAAAATTTAAAAAACGGAAAAAAAAAGATTCCGAGAGCCCTGGTCACACTGGCACTAGGGAGCAAAACTCTGTTACTTCTCTTTCAGCTGACTACTAATTATTGAGCTAAAGACAAGTCTCTGAAGAGAAGTAAAAGAATGTTCTGGGTTGCAGAACACACATATAATTGGATGCCCAGGGATAAGGGGCCTACAGTGAAGTAACAAAAAGGACTTCATGATTTCTTTCAAACCTGCAAATTCTTGAGAGAGTATCTCTTCCCCAAGCAATTGTACAAGCCAGGGCATCTATTCTCCGTCATTCTTCACACACCCAAAGACCAAGTGTGTCAACTAAAACTCTCAAACAGCTGCTGCTTCTCTGAGCTTCTCTCGGATCCATTATTTTCCCCACAAATCATGCGTTAATAACAATCTTGCCACCATGGAACTGGCTTCCCTCCTGTCAGCGCATTTGTTGTGCAATGGAAGTCAGATTTTAAAGGTCACATCTGGAAGATACTCATTTCATCTCCTTTCTCTTCCTTATAATATATTTGATATTCATGCCTATTAACTTTTATCTTTTTTTTTTCAACTCCAGGGTTTTTGTTTTGTTTGTTTTGTTTTTTTGTCAGTTTGGTAGACTACTCCTTAATGTCACCCAAGCACTATTCATCCATCAGGTATTAATTAAGATGCGGTGATAAGCCAGGTAATCTGGACTCCATTAAAATCTATAGACTGTTACAGAGATGGAGCATCTCACTGGCTGAGGTGGCCTCTTCTCGGGGATCACAGAGGGCTTCCAAACATTTTGCTAGGATGTCAATTAGCGCTTTCATTTCCCACAATAAGATAGCTAATGGATTTTAAAGTAGACACCTTCTTGTCAGAAGTATAACTGACTGCTGATGTATTTCCACAATTGTACTGTTTTTAACAGAATCATCTGAAATCACTTATTCTGTCAAGCATATGAAGCACAAGCTGAGGAAATCTGAATGGTGAGCAGGATGAAATTTACTACCTGTTATCAGTCATATTCCTTGTGTTAATTGTTTATGGGTGACTTTGAACACACAGTAGCAAGAGTTACAGGAAGGGCTTTGCTCAATGCTCTCATTCTGTACAGATGGATTTCCCACACAGAAAAGACAGCAGAAATCCCAGAAGCCCTGCTCTGCAAACCAGTCTGCATTACCTCCTATTACACATATCAGATGAATGGATTTGGAGCTCATCACCCCATCTGACTTTATTCCAATTTGAGAATACTTTTAACTTGCATAACTGTGATCCAGAGGAAATCTCAAATTTTCCTATTCAAAAAGAAATTGTTGTTATTTTTCTCAGTTCTGGAGTAAAATGATACTCTGTGACATGTAATCAATAGATAAGACAAAATAAAGACCCACAGACTTAAATGTGTCCTATCTTTTAATAAACTTATGATTTACAATAATTTAAGAGAGACAAAAGAAAATAGGCAAAAATTAAGAGTTCTGCATCTGTGTCTTTTCCTCTTGTTTTTATTTTACTCTGTTTTGTGTATGTGTGGAACGAGAGAATATTTCCTGGCTTCCAGGTGCACTTTTGCCACAAATGGATATCATTTCTAATGTCTCTAGCACTCCCACAGTTTTCCATACATAGAGAAATCTGATGCAAGCACGTTTTTCTTGGTTCCGTTTTTCCTCCTGGTGAACACTTTACATAGTTATTGTGAAATAGTGTCTTCAGAAATTCTTTTCTTCAAGATTCCTTTTATGGGATATAATATCCCTCCCAACTTGGAAATGTGAGCATGCCTATATATTTCCCATTTCTTGACTGTTCTGGCAACTTTCCCTGAGAGGGAGGAAAAACCCTATAAAATTTCTCTTGGTCCCCCCAAAGCAGAAACATCTGCAGGAGTCATGAGTAGCTTGCTGGCACTGCCGAGTGGCTCCAGCCTGGAGTTGATTAGCTTGCCTGCTTTGGCCATGTCCATGCAGTTGAGGAGCACACTGGAAACTTTCTGGGAAGACTCATTATAAATAATGGGAACATGAAAAAGAAGAATGAGAGAAATGTCTAAGCTACTTTAGCATGCGAATTTTATGAGTACCACAAAGTAAAATCATTAGACCACCAAACTGCACAGTTAGGAATCAAGATTGAAACTACTCAGGAAGCTACTTTCTTTAAATGCAGTTGTTTAGAGAGTTCAAAGAGAAAAGGAAAGCCGGTTGTTCTGTTGACACTTTGGGAGAAGAGATGGTTGTTGACTTGTCTGTGCGTCTCCAATTATATGATACCTCACAGTGGAGCTGGCCATGAGTAGCATTTTCTGGCTCAAGTACATAGGCATTTTTATTCATTGAAACAGGTGCAAGTCAGGTCTGTCTAGGAATGCTTACACATGAAGGACGCAACTATTTTAGGAATTACTTCACTCCAACTCGGGCTCCACAGAAATGTTTGCAAGCTTTCTATGACCTCGATACAATCAGTTACTTAACAGATGAAAGTAACTGTAGTCTTGCAACCTCCACTAACATGATTATACCAGGAGTTTTTTTAACCTACTAGAACAACAGAAGAGTGTCAAAATGTTTTCTGTCATTTTTGTTGGCATTTTCCAGGAAGAAATATAAACAGGCAAGATTGAAGAATGCACAGCATTAAAGTTTAGGTAAGAAGTTCAGTGGAAACCCAGTGGGTACCTGATGAAATTGTAACAGCCAGTGATTTGAGAGTAGTTTACTGATATAATTGGTAGAGCCTAGGGTTATGAAACTTGACTGCATTAGAAACTATAGAGAGCTTGCTGAAAAGCACTTTATCATATCCCATCTCTTTCTGATTTAGACTGTCTAATTATTGCCTAAGAATCAGAATGATTGTATGTCCCCAGGCACTAGTCACATATCTGGGCAGCACTTTTTATACCACTGCTCTATGAGATGGTAGAGAGGACATATGACATTCCGAGAACATACAGCTTTGAGGACCATCTCAGATGCCCTTGCTCATGGACTACCCGCCAGTGTTCGATGACAGCACAAGCTCATGTTCTCCTGGTCAGGGGACCTAAGTTTACCACTATTAAGGAAGATCCCTATTAACATGATTGGATAATCCAAGGAGATTTGCCAAATAATTGTTTTTACGACAAGGATACATACAATCAGGCAGGAAAGGAAGATTTTTGAATTCCATGCCAGCCTGGGCTACTAAGAGATAACCTGTCTCAAAAAAAGTCTACCATATCTTTGTTGTATACACATGTTTCTTCAAGTCTCCTTTTTATAAAATTGACTGCTGTGATGACTCATCACTCTTTTCATATTAAAGCCAATTCAACTCTAATACTATGCCAATAAGTCTTAGAGACACATAACACAGGTGCAAAACTTTCCTTATAATTTAGTCAGACCTTTTTTCAAGGCCACACTGGTAGACTCCATAGAGCAAACTCAGCCTCCTAATGCCAAGAACCATACTCTATAGAAAGTCCTTATCTCCGTTCTCCCCAATGCTCATCTAATTTTAATACCTTTCCCTATTAACTACCCAGATTCTCCTTCTAGACCAATCCCCATCAACTGTTCTCAACAAATGTAAACAAAGTCACCTCATTTTCCTATGGTTCTTTAGGTGTTCTTTCCCTTTAATTTTTGTACACATGTGGATATTTCTTAATAATTTGCCATATCCTGAAAAACTATTTTTCCTTTTACCAAATTTTTTCTTACATAATATATTTTGATATCCAAGCATATATGGTTTCCCCTCCCTTTACACCTCCCAGTTTCTCCCAACTCCCTTCCCATCTGCCTCTCAGTGGGAAACAAACACGCTTCTACAGGATAAAGATAAAACAAATACTAACACATTGGAATTGGGAAAGTGACCCCAAGAGAAGGCACAAAAAATAGAGACCTACTCATTAGCACACTTACAAAGCCCATAAAAACACTAAACTAGAAGCCATAATATTTATGTAAAGGAGCTATACGGTAAAAATAAAAAATAAAAATGTATGTGTATAAAGAAAATAAATTGAAATTAATATATAATAAGTTGGAATTTAAAGAGAAAAGAAATTCCCTGACATAACATTATGACACATGGAACATTTAAAGATGCTATTGAGTTCTTTTTCTGATGGCCATCTACTGCTGGGCATACAGTTGGCCCTTAAGAGTAGTTTGTTTTTTAAGGAAGACTTCCTTGGAAGGAAGTAAATATGAATTATCATTTTAATAATTTGGATTGTTTTTCTTGAAGATTATGAGGAGCTTTTTAAATGAATAGCTGAAGACATGGCTCAGCTGTTAAAAGTCTTATTATTTGTTAAATGACTTGGCTTCAATTGCCAGCACCCACGTGGTGGTTCACAACCATCCATAACTCCAGTTCCAGGGCATCTGTTGCTCTTTTCTAATCTCCTTGGGCACCAGGAACCAGCATTTGATATACACATAGGCCACACAGGCAAACATTTGTACACATAAAATAAACAAAATTTGTAAAGGTTGGTTTTTTTTTTTAATGATATACTAAATGGTTTTAGGTCAAGACTGTTTTTTGAGCACCTAATTTGTCTTTAATTTCATGTAAACTAATTGTAGATCTATAGGAAAGTTGTAAAATGGTAGAAAATCCCCTTACATCCTGCATACTGTTTTTCCAAGTTTTAGGATCATGTAAAATGAAAACGTAAAGATTAAGAACAGGACATTAAAGTTGATAGTAACGTACTAATGAAATCAACAATAAGTTTGAGCCAAAACAGCTGAGTTAACCAGGCAGCCCAGAGCTCAGTAAGAACAAGAGAGGGGGAACTCATTAAGCTGTAAGTTTGAAAACATTGTAGGCCTGGGTTAGACTATATGGGGGGTAGAAGCTTCCAGGACTAGGCGTAGGTTAGCCGATGAAGGCCATAAGCCTCAAAAGATGACAATTACCTCAGGCAAATAAAAGTTCTATTTACAGGAAGTGACTGTTCAGAGTTCCTGGGTGCCATGTACTCACCACAGCAAACACCTGGGCCACGATGGCAAAGTCATTTGAGAGGCATCAGAAGTTCTCATGCGGTGCACAACACTTAAAAAGAAAACATGAGAATAAACATCCT
The DNA here is from genome assembly GCF_903995435.1 of Acomys russatus. Classification (NCBI taxonomy): domain Eukaryota; kingdom Metazoa; phylum Chordata; class Mammalia; order Rodentia; family Muridae; genus Acomys; species Acomys russatus. The sequence goes on along the minus strand of NC_067144.1, from coordinate 44,181,177 downwards.
GTGATCCTGACTGGTTTTCCAGGAAGCTCAATTGTAACTCTCACAGTACACATAGCCTTCAGAATACGATGTGTTTCGAAAATTTTTCCAACTGCAAAAAGAAACACTTGGGTTTTATTTTCTTGTTTTATATTTGATGTTTTTGTTTTATTTGTTTATGTATTTATTATTTTTACATATACATTTATATTATTACACTTATATACAATATAATACCTATAGCAAGAAGAATCATGACACAATCAGGAGTTATATAAATGTTACATTCTTAGTATTTTGGATATTTATATTTGACAGGTTGAAGAAAACATCTTTCCTATCCTGGTGCATCTAAAATTCTGAATGTAAATCAATCTCCATCACATCTTGTCATTATCAACTTAAAACATCTATTGAGACCTAAAAACATCTTGACCCTGAGACAGCTAAGCTGTAAAACTAAGCTACCTAGTCTTCAACTCCATCAGAGACCTGAGAAGGAATAACCTTGATTACCTGAGTATGCCAGGAGTGCAGGTTACTAGCTTTCCAAATGAGAAGATGACAGAGACAATTTGCTACCTGAATAGTCACCCAAAACTCTCTATTATGTTGGAGCATCTTCTTCAGACTTCTAGCTTAATATATTTGACAGCCACATTTGTGAGGCAGATTGAGGACTTGCTTACCCTGTTTTGGCAGAGTTTGGTCATCGACTCTGCCTGCATCCAAGTTTGCCCTTTTTTAGGCAGAATTCTGTCTGTGGTAGGAATAAGGACATTTTGCCCAGTGGCTTGTTTGCCACAATTGAAGCCATCTCCATAAGGAGGTTCTTTAATGCTCATCCTTCTCTTTGAGGTAGGCTGGGTGTTGTCAGGAATTAACCTGTCTCATTGTCAGTGAATCTTTAATAAAAATATTTTAAATATCATATTCTACATGTCTCTGAGGTTTGTAAGGAACTTATCTAACTATCCTACTTTATCTTTCTATAGAATCATATCTATCTGCTGCTGCTAATATATATATATATATTCTTGTGATAAAAGTAGCCTTGTAATTGAAATGGCCATGATTTGATCAACTAACAATTAACTTGTTCTGTCAGGATTCTCCCTAATCATTCTGTCCTTAGTCCTTCTCACTACTTCCATGAACTAAATCCATAGATTGTTAACTGAGGTGTTGGAAAGGTTGGCTGCAGCTGAGGCAATCAGTTCCTGTCTAGTATGCACAAGACCCTCCCTGGGTTTTGTCCCAAGCACTGCACACAAGTTTTAAAAAGTTAAAAACAGCTTAAAAACAAAAAAGTCAAAGATAATATTTGAATTTCAATAATTTTTCCACCTGGTCATTTTCCTGCTTCAGAACTCTCTGAGGCTCCCAGCCTGCCTACTCCTTCTCCTTATGCTTCTATTCCTAGCAGCACACATTTTTGTCATGAAGCTGACACGTGAACCTCTTATAATACGGATATGTGAGAAAACAAACTACAAACACTATTGAGAGACTGTGACTTATGACTATAATATTAAGTAATATAATAAGTTAAAATATAAAAAGAAAAGAAAACAACAGAGTTGCGGGGGGGGGGGGCGGGGAGAGTTAAATTACCTTTGGAGGAAACCTAGAACATGTCATTTAAAAACATGGGCCAAACCTTGATCTTATTATGTCATCAAAAAACACCTCTGTGATTTGAATGATAATTCTATTGTTTCTTTTTTTTAAACTAATACAAACAAAATCAGCAATAAATAAGTACATAACCATCAAAAAGACATGTAAGTTAAGTGACCATTGTAAAACCTTGAAATAAAAATACAATTTTTTTATTTTATTATTTTTTATTAATTTATTCTTGTTACATCTCAATGGTTATACCATCCCTTGTATCCTCCCATTCCTCCCTCCCTCCCCTTTTCCCCTTATTTCCCTCCCCTATGACTGCTCCTGAGGGGATTACCTCCCCCTGTATATGCTCATAGGGTATCAAGTCTTTTCTTGGTGATCTGCTGTCCTTCCTCTGAGTGCCACCAGGTCTCTCCCTCCAGGGGACATGGTCAAATGTGAGGCACCAGAGTATGTGAGAAAGTCATATCCCACTCTCCACTCAACTGTGGAGAATGAAAAATACAAAATTTTTAAAATTCAAGATTTTCCGTCAATAAAGATGACTTTGTATCTCATGATGATGAAAGAATATCTGTGAATTTGAGTGTATAAGAAGGTAAAGCACATCTGAAAACAGTTGGGGGAAAAGAAACGTAATCAGAATATAATGTATGAAAGAAATCTATTTTAAATTAAAAATTTGAAAGGTGGTGATGGTAGAGTTGGAGGAAAAAAAGACCTAGCAATTATATTTTACCAAAGTGTCAATACATTTTTTCCTTGGGCCTGGCAAGATGGCACAGTGAATGAAGTTATTTGCTAGTGTGGTGCAGACAGCCCAGTATCCATATGGTAGAATAAAAAACTGACTCCTAAAGGTTGTCCTCTAACCTTCATTTCTGTTCTGTGTTATACAAACACACACACACACACACACACACACACATGCACACACATGTATGCACATGCGTGTGAATAAATAATAATAAAAATAACTAAAAGGACTTTTCCATAATATAATATTCCATATTATAGCTGATCTGTAATTTATTTAGAAAATGTGATTCTTTTTAAAAAATAAAGCAAATCACTTAGTGATAAGATATAAAAAAGGAAAGAAGGACAATGTAAGACTTTTGTACCAAATGCTATTTTATTTTGGTATAGAAATGACTGTATGAAACTAGGATTGAGAAAGAAAAAAGGGCAAGCTTGGATGCAGGCAGAGTTGATGACCAAACTCTGCCAAGACAGGGTAAGCAAGTCTTCAATAGTTCCTGCCTCACAAATATGTCTGTCAGATATATTGGGCCAGAAGGTTGAAGATGATGCTCCAATGTAATAGAGAGTTTTGGTGACTGTTCAGGTAGCAAACTGTCTCTGTCATCTCATTTGGAAAGCTACTAACCTGCACTCCTGGCATACTAAGGTAATTTTATTTCTTCTCAAGTATCTGATGGGGTTGTAGATCAGGTAGTTTACTTTTAAAATTAAGCTTAGTTGTTTAGGGGTTAAAATATTTTTAGATTTAGATAGATGTTTTAAGTTGATAATGACAAGATATGATAGATAATGATTTACATTCAGAATTTTAGATGCACCAAGATAGGAAAGATGTTTTCTTCAAGGTTGCCAAATACAAGTAATCAAAACACTAAAAATTTAACATTCATATAATTCCTGGAATTTCATGGTTCTTCTTGCTGTAGGTAGTTTATTGCATGTGTAATAATATAAATGTACATGTAAACAATATTGAGAAAAGAAACATATATCTTTATGTGTTCCAGAAGTAAATATGATTCCACACTCTGATATTTTTCATACTAATTAAATAAAAAACAAAAGGTAACAGGCTGCAGATGAGACAAATTCCTGGGTTTCATGCCCAGAACCACAATGAAGAAAATGAACAAGTCAATAAAACAAATGAACAAAAGTCCTATAGCCCACTTTTCAGTGTGTGAGTTGCCATCTTAAGGATAATTTTAAGCATTCTCTCTTCTTCCTTGATGTTAGAGGATTAACTAGCTATCCAAGTAAGCATTTGTGCCCTTGAAAAAAAAGGAGATAGAACTTGAAGTATTAGATTGCCCTTAATTCCTGTTGGCCATGCGTAAAGGATTTAATAAAAATAGACAGCCCAGAAATGAAAAGGGAGACATAATAACAGACAATGAAGAAATACAACGAATCGTAAGATCCTACTTTAAAGGGATACATCCACAAAATTTGAAAATCTAAGGAAAATGGACAATTTTCTTGATCAATTCCACTTGCCAAATTTGAATGAAGATTAGATAAACAAATTAAATAGTCCTATTTCTCCTATAGAAATAGAAGCAATCATTGATAGTCTCCCTACCAAAAAAAAAAAAAAGCCCAGGGCCAGATGGTTTCAGTGCAGAAGTCTACCAGACCTTCAAAGAAGAGTGAATACTGATACTCTTCAAGCTACTGCAAAAGATAAAAATGGATGAAACATTACCAAATTCATTCTATGAGGCCAAAGTCACATTGATACCTAAACCCCACAAAGACCCAATAATAAAAGAGAATTTCAGACCAATTTCTCTTATGAATATTGATGCAAAAATACTCAATAAAATACTCGCAAAACAAATACAAGAATGCATCAAAGATATCATTCACTATGACCATGTAGGCTTCATTCCAGGCACGCAGGGATGGTTTAATGTATGGAAATCCATCAATTTTATCCACCATATAAACAAACTGAAATAAAAAAAAAAACCCACATGATCATCTCTTTAGATGCAGAAAAAGCATTTGACAAAATCCAACACCCATTCATGATTAAAGTTTTGGAGAGATCTGGAATACAAGGCACATACCTAAACATAATAAAGGCTATATACAGCAAGCCAATCATTAAATCAAATGGAGAGATACTCAAGGAAATTCCTCTAAAATCGGGGACCAGACAAGACTGCCCACTTTCTCAATATCTCTTGAAGTTCTAGCCAGAGCAATAAGACTTCAAAAGGAGATCAAAGGGATCCAAATGGGAAAAGAGGAAGTCAAATTATCCCTATTTGTAGATGATACAATGGTGTACATAAGCGACTCCCAAAGTTCCACCAATGAACTCCTACAGCTGATAAACACCTTCAGCAAATTGGCTGGATATAAACTTAACTCAAAAAAGTCAATAGCCTTCCTGTATACAAATGACAATGATGCAGAGGAAGAAATTAGGAAAACTACACCTTTCATGATAGACATAAGCAATATAAAATATCTAGGCGTAACTCTAATTGTGGGAAGGACTGTAAGCTTTGTTACAGGTGAAAGCAATCTTGGCGAGCTTTGCCTTTGGACTCACCATGGATACTCCCTGAGATTAACCTTGAGATAGACTAGGTGGAGCCATCTTGGGGCTGGAATTCAGGAAGCTGGCCTGCGGACTCCACCTGGACTATTGGTTTCTAATTGACCCTCTATGGGAGGAGGACACCGGCCCTTGCATGAGAAAGACAGTCAGGCAGAGAGGATCAACAGGTTCAGACCTGGCTTTAGCACATGTGGATCTGGAAGAGGATCAGTAAACAGGCCAGACCAGCTCACAGGCCAGAGACACCTAGGGATCTGTCCCGTGGAATGGATACTGGAAGGTTCACTCTTGTTTCCCTTTAACCATTTTTCCCTTTTGTGTAAGCTAGTTGGGTTGTATAAAAAAGTTTAATTGTTAAGAAACAGAGCCAACATCTAACCAAGCAAGTGAAGGACTTCTTTGAACAAAATTTTAAATCTCTGAAGAAAGAGATTGTCGATGACATTAGAAGATGGAGGGATCTCTCTTGTTCGTGAATCAGGAGAACTAACATAGTAAAAATAGTCATCTTACCAAAAGCAATTTATATATTCAATGCAATCCCTGTCAAAATACCTATATAATATTTTAAAGACATTGAAATATCAATTCTCAACTTCACATGGAAAAACAAAAAACCCTGAATAGCTAAAAACAATCTTATACAATAAAAAAACCTCAGGTGCAATCTCTGTACCCGATCTCAAGCTGTACTATAGAGCAATAGTAATTAAAACAGCATGGTACTGGCACAGCAATAGGATGCTTGATTATTGGAATCTAATCGAAGACCCAGAAATTAATCCACACACACACATATATATATACTATATATACATATTATACTATGGAATACTACACAGCTATTAAAAACAAGGAAATCCAGAAATTTGTGGGCAAATGGATGGAACTAGAAATGATCATACTGAGTGAGTTAACCCAGAAGCAGAAAGGCTTACATGGTATACACTCATTTATAATTGGGCACTAGCCCAAAAGGCATGTCCCATGAAAGTTTTCACTTACTAGGCGATTGGGACAGATGTGAGGACATCCCACTGGTACTCTATAGAAGGACCCAGAGGATCCTAGAAACCTACAAGAAGAACATCATGACGGGTGGATTGGGGTCCAGGGGGGTCTGTTCAAACTATTGCACTAATCAAGGAGAATACAAGTAGTAAACATCGAACTCCTACTCTGATCTACCCAATGGACAGGATAGTCTCCACAGTTATGTGGAGAGCGGGGACTGACTTGGAAATGAACTCTGGTGCCCCATATTTGAACACCTCCCCTTGGTGGGGAGGCCTGATGGCACTTCAAAAAGGAATAAGCAGGCTACCAAGATGAGATTTAATAGCCTATGACCATATAGTGGGGGAGGAAGTCCCCTTGGTCATAGACCTAGGGGAGGGGAATAGGGTGAAAGCAGGAGGGAGGGAGGAACGGGAGGACACAAGGGATGGGATAACCATTGAGATGTAACAAGAATAAATTAATAATAAAAATTTTTTAAAAAATTAAAATAAAATAAATTTGAAAAAAACAGACAGCCCTACTCCGCATGACGGTGATGAGAGGTCGATGTGTTGTAGCTACTCATAGCCATGTGCTTACATTCCTGCACACATCCTACATCAATTCTCTTCTACGTCTTGTCTCTTCTTCCTTGGGATACACTCTGAAACAGTGACTAAGATGATGTGGGATTCCTAAACTCCTGTGCCTCACCACAAGGACAAACTTCTATTCCTTCTGAGTGGATCACCTGTCATAAAATTGTCCCTCTCCTACTACCCTCTTCACAAAGATCTCATATAACCTTTTTCTTCCCCGTTGCAAGTTTATTTGCTTCATGTTGTGTTATAGAGAAATGATGTAAATAATCTATAAATGTTGGTAGAAAATACAGAAAACCAGAACTTTCCAAATTTCCAATAAAAAAAAAAGGTTTTGTTCATGCAATATGCAGAATAAAATTTAGTCATGTTATTCAAATAACATTGTAGAAGAAAATAAAATGATGTAAATGTATACCACATTCATGATTTTCTAAAAAAATAGCTCTTGTCTTAAACATTGAAATATAAGTATATAAGTATCTAGAAACAAAGAAAGCATCTTTATGGTATACAGAAAACACTTGGTAAAAGTCAGAAGTTGCACAGTATTGAAAAAAGTAAAGAAAATGTAACTCAACCTAGCTTTGATTTTCAAATGTTAAGAACACAATGGAAATAAATCTCTAATATTTGATCTCAGAAGAGGAGCATGAATGAGAAGTTGCTCGTGGCTCCCCGTATCTGTTTGCTAACCCAGGGACTCAAGAGAAAATGAAATACACACACCCTGCACTCAACACGGGAGACCTCTGCCAGCGTGGAGCACATTAAGCCTTATCAAAATGCTTTTGGAGTCAATGAAATTCTGTTACAAGGAAGCCACACCAAAACCAATTATTAAGTGACTGGAGAGATAAATGTAGCTATTAATACTACACACCTGCTGTCCTTCCCTGTGCACTTTGATCTAGCAGATGATGATTTGTAATGGCGCAACCTCAACACCCAGCCACCTGTAGTTTATTAGGAGATCAGCCAAGTAGCATTACTGCCCACTTGCAAGCAGCAGGGAAGCAGACACACCAAGTCAATTGGTGTCATTTCACATGTGATACCTTTATCCAGAAAATGCCCTAAGCATCTTCGTGCCCTCATGCATGCAGGACTCTAGCCAGTGATACGAAAATTTAGCATTCCTATAGGCACATACCTCTTCCTGTTCTAACACTCTGGCTTTATGAATTATTTTGTAGTTTTTGTGGTATATAAAGCCCATACCATGAATTATACTTATATAGTATATTTTATCGCAGTATACTGCAAAAATAAACTCCTTTTCCTTATTGATTTTTTACGCTATATATTTCCTTTACAGATGGAAACTGATGGTTTTCTATTATTCATTCTCTCTCTCTCTCTCTCTCTCTCTCTCTCTCTCTCTCTCTCTCTCTCTCTCTCTGTCTGTCTCTCTCTGTGTGTGTGTGTGTATGTGTGTGTCTTTCTGTCTTCTGTCTCTTTCTCTTGCTCTCTCTCTCTCTTGCTCTCTCTCCCTCCATCCCTCCCTCTTTCCCTTCCTCCCTCCCTCCTGCCCCTGTCTTTCACGTAATAGAAACAACTATTACTGGGGAGTCAAAGGTTTTCCTTTTGAATTAGCCTTGTTAATAAATGATGTTTTTAAAATACATAGAAGGAAGTTCAAGGATATTTAGAGTTTAAGACACAATCACAAGCCAGGCAAACACAAATCTTGGCAGCTGCCCGAAAGGAGGTATGCAGAGAAAAAGAGAAAAGTCATCCCTTTTTCAATGGAGACTGGCAAGCAGCCCCCTGGCAGAAGGGAAGAGTAAACTCTAAGAGTGAGATAGCTTCACATGGCCAAGGATAGCATGCATAGGAGTTTGGCCAGTGTCTGGAAGACAGAGATAGAAAGAAATGGAAATTCACATGTTTTTTAAGTTAGGACTCAGAAAACAGAAAGGCTCTGCAGCTGTGCTTTTATGAAGCACTGTGAGTGTCATAGGGTGTAATAAATTCTCCTTCCTCATTACCAGATCTTCAAGTAAAACAGATTTCAGAGACAGTGCAGTATGAGTTCCTGGCCAGGTGACTGACAGCATTGTCTGAACTAGCTTTTTTATTGTTAATGGTAGACAATAGTATATAATATTTTGAGAAGCTTGAGATATCATGGTTTCTGCTCTCTACCAAAGGCAAGGGAAAGAACTTAAGTGTATATTCTTGAAAGTAGGAGGAAGTAGCTTTACCTTAATGTGCATCAACAAAACTCAAAGGCTTTTAATGTTTCATATAATATTTCTTTTCTTTTTTTATATAAACAGCACACACACACACACTCACACATACATATTCCTTGCTTCATTCTTATTTTTAGTTTTGCTTTATTCACTTTACATCTGGACTGTAGCCCCCTCCCTCCCTCTCTCCCTCCTCACCCATCCTCCTCCCTCTTCCCTTCTCCCCTACTCCCCAGAAAAGGGGAGCCCCCATCAACTTACCCCAGCACGTCAAATTGAATCATGACTGAGTGTGTCCTCTTCCCCTGTGGCCTTGCAAGGCAGTTACAACAGTATAAAGTGACGAAAAAGCAGGCAACAGTGTCCATGTCATTGACAGGCCCCATTCTCCATACTAGGGTACTCACATGAAGCCTGAGCTGCCCATTAGCTGCATCTGTGTAGGCGGTGCCTAGGTCCAGTCCATGCAGGTTGCTTGGTTGGTGGTTCAGCCCACCAGTTCCCCTGGATCTTCTTGTGGGGCTCCAGTCCCCTCCAGGTCCTTCTATCCTTCCTCCTACTCTTCCACAAGACTCCTCGAACTCTGCTCAATGTTTGGCTGTGAGTATCAGCATCTGTTTCAATCTGCTTCTGGGTGGAGTCTTTCAGAGGCTAACTCTGTTAGACTCCTGTCCACAAGCATAGAAGAGTATACTTAATAGTGTCGGGGGTTGGCTCTCTCCCATTGGGTAATGTTAACAGGGAAATAAGAAGTGGGGTCCAAAGTCAACAGTGGGGAAGGGTCTCATCTTTAATGATCTCCGATGGCCTGAGGTGGCAGCACAGACTACTAAGATCAGCATGTCCTCTCCACAGCAGCATGTCTCTCAGGCATCCACATGATCTCCAGTGGCAGCCCAGGCTACAGACATCTTCTTAGTCTTTGGTGGTAATTGGAGTAGGTGCTGAGTGTCTTCAGAAAAGGGAAAGTCACCCATGTATATCAAGGTTCCTCGGCATATCAAGTTGGAGTAGGACTAGGCACATTTTCTCCTACTGTGGCTAGACAAGGCATCCCCCTTAGGGGAAAGATAACCAAAGGCAGTCAACAGAGTCCAAGACAGCTCCTGCTCCTACTTGTTAAGAGTCCCACATGAAGAGAGAACTGTTACACATGTGCAGGGGGCCTAGGTCTGTTCCATGCATGCTCTCTGTTTAGCAGTTCAGTCTCTCTGGGCCACTGTGGCCCAGGCTAGTTGAATCTGTCGGTTGTCTTGCCATCACAACTTCTCATTTATGGAATTCTCTTGAATTTTCAATAGAAAGAAAAATACTGAACCTGATTACATGAAGTGTGAAATAAATTTTCCCAGAATGAACAGAGTCGGTGATAGCAAAAAAACAAAAACAAAAAAAACCCACAAAAACAAAAACAAATAAACAAATCCACTCCATGTCATCCAGTGACTGGGGACAGAAACTGCTTATACTAGGATTCTCTATCAACATGACTTTTTATAAGGAATATGTTCAACTAATTGTGTAGCTAGAGATTTAGAACAAAATCCTGAGGCCTAGCAGTCCCAACAAATGAAGATCAGCCACTGGTTCTAATACACCAATTAAGGATATGAGTAATGGTGACCAGCAGAGAAAAGAGATTGACTCAACATGGCTTCATGGAGAAGAGACTAAAGAAGGAATGTAGTGACTCTATCCATCTTCAGGGTACTCACATGATGGTTGGGTTTAAAAACTGGTCCAGGTGTGGTCTTATTCATCTTTGTCTCAGGTCAGGCTATGCAAGAGGTTGAGATGAATTGTTCTTCTGTTAATCATTGTCATCACCCCAGAGAACCAATCTGGTTCCTATAAGATGATTCCTTCCGACATGGCATATAGCCCACCTATCTCCCATATATAGCTACTCTCACCTGGAAAAGTGGATCCTGTTCTGAGTGATTTTTCCACTTTTTGGAATTCAAAATGACTCAATAGAAAAGGATACGGTATTCCAGAATAACATGAGATTGGTTAGGCAGACACTCCTTGAGCAGTTATTTTGCTAGCCTGCAGAAGTAAGCTGTTGGCCCAAAGCAGTGGAGATAAACACAGATTGGAACCGTGGCGCCCAGCTTTATACATTTAGTTACCTTCTGGGCCAAGTGAGGGGACAACGATATGAAGCAAATGCAGCTTCTAAGTGCTTGTTTCAGCTATGGAAGCTGGCAGATGATATGGTCGGCTGTCCTTGGTGCCATTTAAATTCAGTTCAAAGATGTGGAAACCGAAAGTGGCTGTTACAAGTTTTGGGGGGGGGGCAAAAGAAGCCAACTGTTTCAGTTCATGCAGACTGTCAGATGGAGTGACTCTCATACCCTGTACCTCGCTGTTCTCCAAGGTCCCTTCACAATCACGATAATGTCTGTCACCAGGAGAAACACAGCCTGCCGACCTCTCCTAGGATGGGTCTCACACATCCAGAAATGATATTTAATCAGATGTCTGTATATCCCTTGGCCCCATGAAGTTGTCTCATAAAATTAACCACTGCAACACTATATTATCATTGTAAGAAACCCTAAGATTTATTTGTGTGTCCAACATAGGCTAGCTTGGAAGGTCTGCCTTTCTGCAATACTCCTGGCACTGATAGATCCATCATGATCGGAAGCTTAAATATCTACTGGAAGAGTCCAAAGTGATGAGAGGCCTTATCAAGTCTACCCATGATGCAATTTGATTCAGAATCTCTACATTTACAAATGAGTACATAAAACAGTACACATTAATCATTTGCTTATTGAGAAACCCACCAATTAATCATTTACTATCTTGTATATATTTATATATGATCATCCTTAATATTTTCATATTTGTTTATTTACATTGCATGTGGATGAGTATCCATGTGGGAAGGTCAGAGGACAACATGAATGAGTGGTTCCATCCTTCCACTGTATGTATCCCAGAGATCAAACTCAGGCTGTCAGGCTTGAACCTGAACAAGTTCATTCCTAGTTTTATAGTATTTTTTCCTCCATTGAGTTTCATTATGCTGGTTTCCATAAACATAAGGACAAGTCAGGTATTATTTACCTGGACATGGGTAACATATAAGTGACTGTACCACCTTCTTTCTCAGCATTTAGTAACAGGCCATATTCTCTCAGAGAGGGGTGTGGCTCCATGAGCCCTTCCCCTGTGCATGATGAAATGGGCACAGGTCCCATGTTATTTAGGTCTTTTGAGTACAGCCACAGCTTAAGGGAATTCAAACAACTATGCTGTGTCCAGAAATTACTGTTTCCCAGCAGTACTCTCAGCTTCTGGCTTTTACATTTCCCTTCTCTTTCGCGAAGTTCCCTGTGCCTTGGAGTATAGTAATACAAATGTCCAATTTAGAGCCAGCAACTGCCTCATAGGACATCTATTTGTAAAAAGTTAGTTAGGCATGACTTTTCTTCACAGAATTTCAGACTAACAAGAAAGCAAATGTGGAAGCTAGGGGCTCTCTATAGTAGTATAGTGACAATGTCAGTTTTATTTACTTTCATTGGTGGAGATAAGACAAAAGCCAAGAAAATGGCAATCTGAAGTCTTCTTCTTGATGAGACATGGCCAGAAGACAGTGACAGCAGGGCCTGTTGCCAACCATTGCACACAGCAGAGAGACTGCACAGCTGGACGAGGACTACTTCTGGGTCTCTCCAAGGGGATCGCTGTGTTAGCTAGCGAATTACAGTGTGCTGTGTATCATTTGAAATTCCCCACTGTGGGGCCTAACTTGTCTACAGTGTTTAGAGATCACCAGAAACATGACTTACACCCACTTAAAGCCACTACGCATCCTAGTAAAGTTACACCAGTGCAATGGAAAAACCCAGCTAGAAACTTTTGCCCAAACTATCTTTAAATTAAGATTTCTGGCCATATTCTCATGCTTTGCAATCCAAAAACAAAGTACATCCCATGTGACCAATTGAGGAACCAAGGGAGCTGCACCTGGAAGTTTCTAGATCCCCTGACACCTTCCTTTGTTTTCTTTCTCCTTCTTTACTGTATCATTCAATTTTATTGAAGCTGTAAGTTACTGTACTCTGTGAAGTCCTTTGAGTGCATTCAATTATTTAACCCTGTACAATCAATGCTGTCATTATTTAGACAACCTACTACAACTCAGTACTTTGTAATGGAAGAATATATCTACTCATTCATAAAACAATCTACCCCACTTATATTGTAACAGCATTTTTGTGTTTGCTTATATAGTACATTGGGAGAATACTTGACTAAATAAACAGTGAAGCCTTGGGCTTGATTCTCAACATAGCAGCAAAGCAAAAGCCTTACAATTTGCATTTTCTATTACAAATAGAGGGTCAGAAACATTGAATACTAATTTGAATACTGGTCCTCATTCCAGTTGTGATGATGGCTAAATTTATTGCACATTTTCTGTGAGCTAAACATTTAAGGCTATTACATTATTCAGTCATCACAAATATCATATCTGATATCTTAAACCAGACTCTTGTTGTTTATAATATATATATATATATATATATATATATATATATATATATATATATATATATATATATATACCCACCTCGAAGTGCATCAATATTCCAACATTTCACTTGCCTCTAAACCTATAAATGCTAATGTTATCATTTTCATTTTTTTATTTGATGCATTTGTGTTTCTAGATCCCCTGACACCTTCCTTTGTTTTCTTTCTCCTTCTTTACTGTATCATTCAATTTTATTGAAGCTGTAAGTTACTGTACTCTGTGAAGTATTTGTGTTTATAAGGTCAATAGAGGATGTAACAGTTTCTTCAAAGTTAATGTGAGCTATTTCTAAAACACTTTCCTTGCAGACACTTTAAGAAGAATAATTAAATTCTTTTAGCACAACTGACTTTCATTTTCTAATAATTTAATCCATACACAGGACCTCTTTCTCCATCTGACCATTATGGAGTATTCATTAGACTATTAATTTCAAACTGTCATCTAGAGTGTTAATTCCATGAAAAGTTTAATTCCTGTCTTTACAGCAACGAAGTCCCTTGGTGGGTACCCTTCCTTTCTACAAGGTTTTTGTCTTCTTGCAGTGACCTTGAATGAGAACCCCCCCTTTTTTTTTTTTATCCCAAGATGCATATTTTCTCCTGTTATCAGAACATTTGCCATTAAATCTTGGTGGAAAAAAAAAACACATGGACTGTGGATGTTTGCCGACTTTGGGTGTTCAAGCAACGTACTGTCATAGGCATCCTGTGCTGTAGCTGGAGGTGGTACACCAGAGCTGGAGCCCTCAGAGCCCAGACAAGCCAGACTGAGCCACACATCCTCAGCAGGCCAGTCAAACAAGCAATACTGAAAATTAGAAAAGAGAAATGTACACAATGTGGTCACATTGAGAAGAGGAAAATAACCAGCCCCGTAATAACCCCTTAAATCCACCCTTGAGATACTGATAAGAGGTTTAAGCTTAAACAGAAAATGAAAGGTATGCATATGGGAGGAGGTCTGGTAAAAATTCTAATTCATCAACATTGTCCAAGTTCTGGGATCTCCTGCAAAGTGGGCTGAGAAGTTGTCAGAATGGCGTGATACTGTTTTCCAAAAGACTAGCTCCTCATCTGGCTTGTACCAAAGACTCTTTCCCCTTTACAGCCTTTTCCTTCTCCTAATGTACTATTTCTGAGGGAAATTCCCTGTTCTTTTGGATGTATTTCATTATAGTCTGATAGCCAAGGGGAGAGGCATACAAATCTCTTCAGAATAATCCCATTAATGCCACAATGGTTTCAATATTACTGTGAGGTTTCCTTCTATATTCCTCATTTAAAAGAGTAATGAATCCAGTCACAGTGGAACTAGGATAAGGTAAGAGGGTCAGCTGTGTTCAGAAGTTTAAAACCAGCTTAGGCCATGTGGCCTGTAAAAAAATCTTAGGCAAATCAGATTAGATCAAGCATAGCAAACATTACACATTGTACTCATAAAATGGATTCATAACTCATTGATGATTATTGTAGACCATTAAGGTAAAGGACCAGGACTCCTTAGAATAGCAGCTGATTGTAGGACTAGACAGAGAATACATATGATTAGTCTGGAATTTTTTAAAAGACTTATTTATTTAGTGTATGAGTGTTCTATCTACATGTACACTTGAATGCCAGAGGAGAGCATCAGATCCCATGATAGATGGTAGTGAGCCACCATGTGGTTCCTTTGAATTGAACTCAGGACCTCTAGAAGAGCAGACAGTGCTCTTAACCACTGAGCCATCTCTCCAGACCCTAGTCTGGCATATTTTATAGCACCATAAATTAAGGGAAACCAAGAAACCAAGAGCCAAGAAAAAACATTCGCATTGGTCAAGACTGACATAAGAACATAAAAATATCAAGCCCAAACATCTCTGATACCATATCTACATAAACAAATGATGAATAATTGCATCAGCAATGAGGAAGAGATGATTTTCTCAAGCAAAATTCCAAATTATTTATTTAGGTATTCCATCTTTGGCAAGGTTGATTGTAACACCGTACATCTTGCAAGTATATTGTGTGGTGTATTGTTCTTTCAAAGAGTACAGTGTGTTGAGGAGAGAAAAAAAGAACTTTGTAGTGAAAAAACCTGGCAGGCACTGCCTCAGCTACAAGATCAAGGGCAACATCTACGGTGATAAATCATTTTGATAGCATAACCTTGATCACATATGATGAAATCGTGTTTTACCTTTATCCCAAACTCATAACCTCAATCTAAAGACAAGGAAAAATATCAGGCAAATATCAGTAAAGGGAGACAGATGTGGCCACAGTGCTTCTCCAGACTGTCAATTTCAGTCAACAGCAACAGAGACACCTAATAGCACAAAACATGGCACATAAAGAAATATTTAAATGTAAAATTATTATTATACTTATGAATAAAATTATTACTTTTCAGTGAATAAATTTTGAACATAAGTTTTTAGCTTTTGTAAAAGAATTTGTGTTCAATATAAATCGATATTCTACATTTGTGGGTATGGAGTTCAGCAACATTGAGACTAAGTTACTCATCCTAAAAATGAATGAAAGAAAATTAAAAGAAAATTTTAAAGTGCAAATGAATAAAACAAATAAATATTTTGATATGGTCAATTCCTTTGTTTCATTTTTATACATAGAAGACAACAATTGAATATCAAATTGTCAGTAAGCAACTGAGAAAAAGTCCAGAAATACCACTTAAAAGAGTGACTTCATTTCAATTTTCCAAGTCATACTCCAAGGAAAAAAAATGACTGAAAAAGCAATAATGAATATTGACATTATTTCAATATCCTTGTTTTTAAAGTGAGACTCAGAAGATGTTACTACACTGAGGATGAATGCAATTGCAAGAACTCTGTATGGCAAATGTGTCCTGCACATTATTTAGTAATGGTATATGTCCTCTGGAATAGGGAGGCATCAAAACAAGGCCAGGCTAGTCTACATAACACAGTCCAGGTTAAGCCAGGGATACATGGGTTTTTTTTTTTTTTTTTCAGAAAACAGTAATAATTACAGTAAAACTACCAGGTACCTCAATTAAATTACATAAAAGCTATAAATAAATAACAATATTTTCCCTTTGAGTAAAATCAGGAATGAGAGTCATAACATGAGAAATACAAAAGAAACTGTGTTGTCAATATTCTCAGGAAGTGTATTATTCCAATATTTTCTTTTAACCCACTTATGTAGTTTCAGCAATTGACAATGTATTTAATAACGATAATGCAATAAGAAGTCCTGTAGAATTCTAGGTAGCCAAGAAAATGCAATTACTGCCAAATAGTAAAGGTGATAATGTGATGCAGAACTAATAAGAGTCCATGAAGCCAGACTGTGCACCTGGCAGTAATTACATCATTAACACCTGAAAAGATGAAGGTTGATTAATGAGATACAGATGCAAATTCTGAAGCTTCCAAATTCAAATATATTTAACAATATGAATATGTGATATACAAAGGCGATCAAGGATGCATCAGCTAACATGAATTAAAGTCTGAACATAAAGAAAGATATTTCCAAAAAGTTTCTACAAAGCACATCATGATAAGAAATTTCACACGAAATCCAATGTGGACAGTCTTAATATTTACTTATTTGAATATTACTTCATAACAATGAATGAAACTAATAGCTTCCCTGCTACAAATATGGAAGTGCAGCTCACTTTATACTACTAATTCTATTAGCTGTATATGTATTTATAAGTTTATTTGAATTCTAGCCTATAAGCAGAGAATGAGGTAGATTGTGAAACTAGTTCATATTTATTCAAATGTTATGTAAGTGATTTGAGTTCTCAGAAGCCACAGCATCACTTGTACTAGTTTAATATTATTAACCTGGAAAATTACATTTTGAATTAAGAAATTATAAACCAATATTCTTTATTTACTACTGTGCAATGCCTACATCTTAATTTCAGCCAAATCTTCTTACTTCCTCAGATTCTTAAGATGACAGAAACTGGCCTACTTTCCAACCAAGATTACTACCTGAAATTAGGATGCTTATCTGCATCCTTCTACATCCTCACATCAGCACCATTATGCAGATGAGCTTTCATAATGCTAACTAGGATATTTTGCTCCGTGAGCACCTGTATTACAATTTTAGCCCATGGATCAGTAACTCAGAAGGCCTATACTTCAGAAGACCAATAGCATCATAGATAAAGTCACTACCAACCTTTAAAAAAGAAAGTTGACTCTATTTCTTTGGGGGAATTTTTACTCACTGAAAACAGGATATTATGCATCGTAATTAAGCCAAATAAAAGCGAAACTGGTGACATTGAAAATTTCCCTTTATTCCCCTGCAGACTGAATGGTCCACACTGATTACAGGGTCAGAGAGTCAAGTCCTTCACTCTGAGGTTTCAGAATTTCCTGCAGGCAATAAAATGCCTGACACACAAGCAGTGATGGATTCTTGCGGCTCTCGAGGAATCCAAGTCCTTGTAGTGCTCCTGTGTTTTGTCCTCTCTAACACATTAGCTGTGTGTTTGTGTCAATTTCCTAGACAGTTTAGTGAGGTTATTTTTTAAAACCCTTAAATATTTAATAGAAGACTATAATCCCACAACAAATTTTCTTGGATGGCCACTTTACCACCATCAAGGGAGACCGTGTCTGTTATTAAGAATCTCTGGTTCCAGTGACGTCATTGGAGAAAAAGGAATGCGCTATTTTTTTTTTTTTTAAGAAATGTCACTTGAGAGAAAATAAAGATAATTGCTTTATCAATAAAAATAATTACTTCATCAGATTCATTGGGTATAGTATATTTCATGCATCCTTGCTTCAGCAATGCTATTTATCAGGATTTTTTATATTGAATCAAAGTATAACAACTCAAACTATTTCTACCAAAGGAAGTGAGTTAATTCCAACTCCCCAACAACAGTAACAATTTATAAATGAATCGGAAAGAGGAAATTTAAAACTATTGTCTCTCATGCAATTAGAGTAGAAGAAAAACAGTCTGCAATTCTAGTCACTTAATTCATACATTCTACATGACCCGAAAAGAGGTGCAATGTGCTTCAGAACAGGGCCAGAACGATTTGCGAAGTTGAGGGCATCAAGGAACTTTGAAGCTCACCTGAAGAAGAAGCAAAATCTAGTTGAACATGAATTTCAGTGTCTAAACTTGTCTTCACTGGAATAATTTTCTATATCACCAAACACATACACATCTAGAGACAGTTAAAAGCAAAACAGTTTTACACAACTTCAGTGATTTTATACTTGGGTGAGTCTTCTCTTTTAAATAACTTAGAGAAATCTCACTTTAAATAATTGATTTCTTTCCAACAAAGGAGGAAATATTTACACTTAAATACTGGAAATTTGCACTTCAAGGAAATATTGCCACACACGTTATCTAATGTGCAGCAGCAGAGCAGGCTAAGCCTCTGACACCAAAACTACAAAGCAAAAGCCCTACCCGACCAATCCCATGTCAGCATCCACTCACCCTCCTCAGCCCTACACTGGCTAATAAAACAATGTGGGTCGCCTGATAGACTATGTGCAAATCAAATTCTGAATTCCTCCTGCCACTAATTAAAATTAACTGCCATCCTATAAAAACTAGATTCCAGGAAATAAAGTTGCTGAATAGAAAAGAATGGGAAATATCGCTTATTACTTGCATTGAAAGACACTTTTAAATGTTTAAAAAATAATAGCACAGCATCCCTTGGATGCAGATCACCAACACGGGATAGAAACGAGGCTTGCTGAGGTCCATGCAGTCTCACCTAGCCTAAGGAAACATCCTTAGACAACTCTCCAAAACCTCTTCAGCTTAATTTCTCCTCAAGGCCACTTACTTTTGTACATTAAAGTTAATTCACTGATCTTTTTTTTTTTTTTTAATGAAGCAAGGCTGCAGTTTATTAAGCCAAAGCTTTAACATAGATTTAACATAGGCACTGAAAGAGAGCTCACACTTAGGAAACGGACAGCACACATCCGACTTGCCACTATAACTCAGGCCCGGGCAAGCTTGGTTTCAGATCTCCAGGTTTTACTGTGCCATAAACATTAGTAATTAGCTTAATTGCTCCTCTCAGTCTGATTAAAGTTTAGACTAACTTCTTCCTGACCTGAAGGTTCCCAACTTTCAGAGTATTATAACATGTGATTGTTCATTCATTCTTTGCCTCTATAGAGTATGTCCTTTTTTCAGTTTTACATGGTAAGTATGTATCTTTTTTAAGGATCTGAATGTATCTTCTTAATAGATAATCATCAAAAATGTCATAAGCCATATGCCATAGTTTCTGTGGTAATGTGGGAACTCCACTACCATGTGAAAACACTAAAAAGTTAGTATACAGATTCAGTGTCATCCGAATGTCACGTGGTGCTTAACCAGTAGCTTACCCAGTGCTTAAGGCTTTCCATGAGTCAGTGTTGATTTTCCACCAGTTGTTAAGAGTCTCCCACGGTCTTTATTTTCTCTGGCCTGTTTAAGAGATACCCAAAGAAGGAATTAAAGACTAACCCATATCTCACTGGAATGAAAGAAACTTAAATCAATCTCTCCTCTCTCTCTCTCTCTCTCTCTCTCTCTCTCTCTCTCTCTCTCTCTCTCTCTCTCTCTCTCCTCTTTCTTTTACAAGAATGGTGGCTTGTACAATGCCTGGTCATTAATATAGAAACTTACAACTAGTCAATGCTACAGAGAATGGGTATGCAAAATACTCAGGCCTAAACAGGACAGCTATACCATAGCCTTTCATCACAAGGCTCAGAAAGCATCTTAAAAGACAGGTTGCACATTTGAGTCACAGCTGTTTTCATTTGGTAAATGAGATATGCCTTCTCCAGGATTCTGTCCCATTTACTAAACAGAAGTGAGATTCCTGTTAAAAATGTTACTGCCACTGTTTCATTGCTTGGAAGAGTAAGCCCATATGTTAACCTAATAACATATCTCACTGCTGTGGTTTTATCGATATACACATATCAATTAAAATAAAAATCAATGCTTAAAGTATGAGGAATAATTATCTTAAGATACTATGCAATGTAAAATGTAAACACTCTAATCTAGATCTTAAAATATGTAACTTAACTAGAAACATTAAAACTAAGATAAAATAAAATCACACTAACTTGTCCTAAGACAAAAGAATGTAACTACCACCAAACAATGAAAAAAGAAAAATATTGCATCATCTTGTGTAATTAAGGCAATATTTGCATTGCAACTACAGTTCATGAACAGAACCTACAAGGCAAAGATGTCAATAGTTCAGTTCACAGTGACGTAAAACCCTAAGTCACTAAATCAGCAGAAATAACTGTGTTCCAGATGTTTAGAAAGCATACATTAAAACTAAAACTGCAAGAAGTTGTAAGTGTAATTTCATTGGGGATGAATATGATGCTGCCTTTCAACAATACCATTCAGATGTTAATTCCTATAATGATGACTGACTACAAAGTGATGCCCCGAAGATCCATCTGTGGTTTCTTGCAATTGTCAATATATGTTAATGAACTTGTATTTAATTTAAATAGGTGCATCATATATTTTATTTTTAAAAATTCTTAAAGGTATAATATATAGTACAAGCTTTTAAAAAAGTTAACAATTGTATGCATGTCCTTCAAGTAAGATTTATGGAATATAATAAAGG
The DNA here is from genome assembly GCF_903995435.1 of Acomys russatus. Classification (NCBI taxonomy): domain Eukaryota; kingdom Metazoa; phylum Chordata; class Mammalia; order Rodentia; family Muridae; genus Acomys; species Acomys russatus. Next base: position 44,160,225 of record NC_067144.1, on the reverse strand, counting down.
TCAGTATTTCTAATTTGTGAGGAATTATGTTTGTTTTTTAAGTTGATAACAACTATAAGGTTGGCTTGTTAACTACAATAGTAGAGAAGAACTTCCAGCCGTCATCTAAGCTTGTGCTGTTTTCTCTTGTTTTATCAACTTCACACAAGCTTAGGCATATCTGAGAAGAAGGGGTTTTGGGGGAAATGCTTCCATAGTTCTGGTCAATAGAGAAGTGTGTTGGACGTTTTCTTGATTAATGATTGGCATGGAGTGGTCTAGGTCACTGTGGGTGGTGCCGTTCCTGGACAAGTGGATCTTGCTGGTATAAGAAAGCAGGCTGACTGAGGGGGTCCTCCTCCCCCTGTATATGCTCATAGGGTATCAAGTCTCTTCTTGGTAGCCTGCTATCCTTCCTCTGAGTCCCACCAGGCCTCCCTATGCAGGAGATGTGGTCAAATATGGGGCACTAGGGTTCATGTGAAAGTCAGTCCCCACTCTCCACTCAACTGGGGAGAATGTCCTGTCCATTGGCTAGATCTGTGTAAGGGTTCAAAGCTTACTGCACGTATTGTCCTTGGTTAGTGCCATAGTTTGAGCAGGACCCCTGGCCCCAGATATGCCCATCATAATGTCCTTCTTGTAGGTTTCTAGGACCCTCTGGATCTTTCTATTTCCCCATTCTCCCATGCTTCTCTCACCTAGAGTGCCAAAAGGATGTCCTCCCCTCTGTCCCACTTTCCTGGTAAGTGAAGACTTTCATGGGACACGCCCCTTGGGCTAGTGTCCTGATATAGGGGAGGGGAGTAAGGGGAAAATGGGAGTGAGGGAGGAAAGGGAGGATACAAGTGATGGGATAACAATTGAGATGTAATATGAATAAATTCATAAATATATTTTTAAAAAGTAAAAAAATTAAAAATTAAATATATTTTATCATTTAAAAAAAAGCAGGCTGAGTAAGCCACCGAGAACAAGTTAATAGCAGTGTTCCTTCATGGCCCCTGCTTCAGATCCTGCCCCGGGTTCTTGCTTTGAGTGTCTGCCCTGACTTCCTTTGATGATGAACTATAAACAAGGGGTAAAATAATCCTTTTGATTTTCTATTTCCTTTTGGTTGTAGTGTTTATCACTGCAATAGAAACCTCCTACCTATGATAGAATTTAGCAACAGGTTTATGAGATATTGCTATGACTGACTTGACATTAATTTGGGGAGGGATGTAGAAGGATTTTTGGGAGGTTGGGCTAGAAAAGATATATTGAGTGTTCAGAACTTACTTCTGCAAAATAAGAAGTTAGCACTGAGAACAGTGCAGATGATGGAGGCCTGACTTGTGAAGCTTCAGTAGAAATGCAAACTCTACCAAGGCCATTTCTGTGCTATTTTGTATTAAGATTCTGTGGGTCTTGTCAGCTGGAGCTGGAGAATCAGCCATGATGAAGAAGCCAGAACCACTGAAGTGAAGCCTTTGCTTTTCTGAGACAATTGATGCTGGTTAGCTGGGTCTGAGAAATTATTGATGATTAAGAAGAGACCAGTATTGGTGAAGTGAAATCTTATGTCCCCAAGGTCATCAGAAGGAAGCCAGATGTAGACTCTAGACTCCGAGAACAGAGGATGCACTTCAAGCTTGTAGACTAGTTTGATAACATTTAGATGTCACCCAGGTGATATGGGTTTTGAAGGCACAAAGGAGTCATGGAGACAACATGGCAGGGCGATAGTCCTTGAAGAGAGACCAGAAAGTCTATAGGTGAAGGTGCAGCCTCAATTAGAGCAGAGACTACAGTATATTGATGATGGCATACACACACACACACACACACACACACACACACACACACACACACACTCACACACATACATATGGACATATACAAACACATGTAATAAATATACAATTATTGAAGTTTATTTTCTTCTTCCAGAAAAGGAAATGCCTTACTTACTAATAATGTGTTGTCATGAAGTAAAGCATAATGCTCTACCTCAAGACCAGTGATATTTTCACTATTCAGTTTTTGAGATTTAATGAGAAAGAGTACTATACAGAATATCAAACCTGCTTATTCAAAGTGAAAGAAACTAAAGTATCCAGAAACATAGATCACATAATATATTCCATATCATTGTTTACCTGGTCCAAATTCTCACTAATTCCTCCCAGTCTGTTTTCTGAATATCAGTATCCAAAAATGTGTCCCATCTGAAACTATTCACCAGTCTACTGAGCCCACTCCTGCTAGGTTGTCACTTTTTACTTGTGATACTTTCATTTGGACAGTCACTGTGTTTCACTAACAAATGTATTGGGCTGACTATGGTCATTCTTCTATTCCACCATCCACCATCTCTATCTATCTGTCCGTCTGTCTGTATATCTGTCTGTCTGTCTTTCTGTCTATCTATCTATCTATCTATCTATCTATCTATCTCATATCTATCTCTTCATCCTTATCTTCATCCCTGTTTCTATACCTTCCTTTCTGTCTCTCTGTGGATCTTTCTCTCACACACATCATTTTAAAATACTATTAATTACCAAATTTATATCTTTATGGATTGATTATTTATGCAAAGGAAGACCAACAAAATGAAGATCCTCATTATTAAATGTGTCTGTGTCTCACTGTTGCTTATGCCTTGTCATTAGAAGCATATTACACTATTCCCAGTGAATCACGTCCTATAGCACCTGTTCCTCCTGAGTTTCTCCTCACCAACAGAACATGCTAAGTAGACACCTCCTCCATGTGGTTAATGATTAAGTATTGTATTCTGATTTATCCTACTTCTTTGGCCTTTAAAGTGTGACATGTGGTGTTTATGACCCTTCTGCCTACATTTGGTACCCTCTTTGGTATTCCAGCCTTAACATGAGGGGAGATATCCAGTGCTACTGGAATCTGGTATGCCATATCTGGCTAACATCCCTGGGATTCCTGCCATTTTCTGAAGGGAAATGGAGGAAAAGTGGATTGAAGGAAGAAAGGAGGTTGGGGCAGGGGGAATGAGAGGAGGGAGGGTAAATTGAGATTGAGATGTAATGGATGATACAATAAATAACATTAAAAATTAAAATGTGATATATGTCTTGTAAAAGAGATATATTTAGCAAAGAGCTCTGCACAGCAATGAAATGACAGAAAGGAAATGAATATGGGCCTTGACTTGCAACTTTGAGAGACTGAGCTCCTCCAACATCCAGGTGAGAGATGGGGGAATAGCTGTGAATCCCAGAAAGGAATGCAATCTGGCCAGTTTCTAGAAGTCAAGAGTAATGAGATTTCCAGCAGAGAACTCTTTTACAAATGCGGGACTTCTGACCCTTGGCAACTAGGACACTATAAACACAGTGCTTCAATCTCCCAAATTTTGTAGTAAGAATCTTTTTAGACTAGAAAACTACGGTAGTCCTGAGCAAATATCAACCTGGACAATCTTTACCAGAAATTTTATGTTGAGCTAGCCCTGTGAAATTCATATCACCCTGAAAATTCGAGGGCATGATCAGTATAATTAAATTAAATATAACCCCTCTGTCTACATTAACAAAATCTAAGAACATGAGTTTTATACTTATCTTCTGATCCACAGGTAGATCATATGCTTTTTAAGGACATGGATTTCTCCCCTTCTATCTTCATATCTGTGACAGTGTCCACAGAGAACAGCATATACAATATTAGAACTTAATAAATATATCCAGTGACTTGCACTTTCTTTTTAATGTAGTAACATTCTGAGGATCAGTTGCTTGCTCAACATCACTTGCAATTAGTCAGCCAACTAATTAAACCTAAACATAGTGACTAATGAAGACAATATGAACACTAGTTATTTGAATAAGGTTCAACCTTTGAAATATCAAGGCTTCATTCATCAATGCATGAGGTCTTTGGAAGCATATGGATAATCAATACTTATGCCATTTATAATATTTTCATGGCATGCAGACACTGGACAGTATATTCTCAAGAAAACTATTTAATAATGTCATTATATTAGGATAAAATTTATATCATTTTTACTATTTTATGTGTTGAATAATCACTTTAATTATCTTTTAGACTCACTAAGTAGAATAGGCAGTGTGATAACTATTAAGAAAATGAAATATGAATTACCAGGAAAACACACACACACACACACACACACACACACACACACACACACATGAAACATGAAGCCCAGAGCATTTTCAGAGAATCTACCTGATTTCTATGTCATGGAGACAAAGGAAACCCACCAAAAATTTTAATTCTGAAATAAAGAAAGTATATAATGTACTCTAGAAATAGAAAAGCTCTAAACACCTCAGTGGGAAAAATAAAGTCTCGTGACTCTGGCAGTGCTATTTTTATGCTCCTTTCTGCAGTTTAGTTTAGTTTGGAATTTTATGGTGTAGAGCTGAAAGGGAAAATGTGCCTCACTGTACACCTGTCTCTAAGGAGGACTCTCATCAAGAGAAGATGGCTTAAATAGAGCAATTTATCTCATTTGGAGGTTTTTACCACCAAAGTGCCTTTATCATCTTACATAGGATGCTTAAAAATTAAAATGGCTGGCTCATCAAAAGCTAAAAGGTACTAGAAAAAATGCAACAGGAGCCATTTCCACAGCTGATGCTTATCTCAAGAGACCAAACTGTAAGTTTCAGTGGTATGAATCCTCCATTTTTTATATGTGCCTATTTTGTATGTAATCATAATTTACAGGGAATGGCTCGTAATGGACCAGATTCTCACAGTCTAAGATAAGCACTGATGTTTTAAATACAGATTGTTTACCTTAGGATGTATGAGATAAATAAAGTAAAAAACACATTGGAGGCATATTTGGTATTGGTATAAAACAGCATATAGCGCCTGAGATCATTTGTTGTGAAGGAGGTGTTTTTACAAAGCAAGGCTTTTTGGTTTTTGTTTTTGTTTTTAAATCAACTGGAATGTATTTATTTTCCAGTTCTCTCCTGTGACTGTTCACTAGACCTTGCTAATGATAATTACATGGTGTCCAAATCTTGATTTCACACACCTAATTCTGTGACCTTATCATCCAATTTTTGATGCTTACTCACAAAGCATAACTGAGAAGGAAATCAGGCTTAAAGCTTATCAGGTCAATGGGACCTTCAGTCCACATTCTCTCCACCCACCCACCTCAGGATCTCACTCATTGTCTTAATTAATTTATATCCCATGATCTAATGTTCCACTGTTATAAACACAACTCCTTTGTACCCTTTCTCTAATTTATAGCCAGTTGGGAAAAGCTCAAGCTGGGGTAAATCAACAGCCCACCTTTTGATGATGGACTGCTCACAGTGAATTTGACAACTGCTTACTTGTTTACTGGAGTCTGTCATCAATCAGCCACCTGTGCCCTAATGTGCAATTATGTTTGTAAACTGCTCACTCTCTCCTACGTTCACTTGACAAGTTCTATAACTATGTTGACAAACTTTAAGTATTCTTGTTTTTTTTTTAAGTATTTTTGTTTTACATGTAATGGTGTTTTGTCTTTTGCTTGCTTGTAAATCTGTGTATCATATATGTACAGTTCCCTCCAGAGCCAGAGGATGGCAGCTGATCCTCTGGGACTGTAGCTCCAGACTCCTTCCAAGAATGTATACAGGTTCTGGGAATTGAAGGCAGGTCCTCTGGAAGAACAACCAGTGCTCTTACTTACTGAGCCATCCTTCTAGCCCCTGTAGATAAACATTAAATTAAGTTGTAGAATGTTTCAGTAGAAAGTAGAGGTCAGTAAAAGAAGGAAATAGTACACCTGTGTAAGGTATTTTCGGTGGTGGTACTTTAGTAATGTATTACAGATCGCTTCTGGATTATATGATACAAAACCCATGAAATCTCCAGATGGAGGCTACATTTGCTGAGCATTCGGAAAGTATAAGTGAACTAGAAGTAGATGGTCAAAGTTTCATGACTAAAATTGAGTTATATGGTGAGAGACAACAATTGTTCTTGCCTCATAAATACGTCTGTCAGATATATTGGTCCAGAAGGCTGAAGATGATGCTCCAATGTTATAGAGAGTTTTGGGTGACTGTTCAGGCAGCAACCTGTCTCAGTCATGTTTTCATTTTGGAAGGTGCTAACCTACCCTTCCGGTTTACTCAGGTTATTAAGTTTTATTCCTTCTTAAGTCTCTGATGGGGTTGAAGACCAGACAGTTTAGTTTTACAGTTAAGCTCAGTTGTTTAGGGATTAAGATGTTTTAGGTCTAGATAAATGTTTTAATTTGATAATGATGAGATATGATAGAAATTGATTTACGTTCAGAATTTTAGACACACCAAGATAGGAAAGATGTTCTCTTCAAGGCCACCAAATACAAATAACCAAAACATTAAGAATACAACATTTATATAATTCCTGATTTTGTCATGGTTCTTCTTGCTATAGGTAGTTTATTGTACATATGTGTAATAGTATAAATGTATATGTAAAAAATAAAAACATTAATAAATAAATAAATAAATATATGTATATTAGTACTTCTTATACCTAAAAAAAGAAAGAAAAAAAACAAAAAGAAAAAAGAGAATACCCCGAGTGTGTCTGTAAAATGTATAAAAAGTAGACTAGATGAAGAATAAGGCATTTGGGAATTCTCTAATAGCAATATGTTGTTACAAAAGAAATTAAAATTCTGGCCAAGAGTAGTAATATAGAGGAAGATGCTGGTGTTGATATGAAAGCCTTACATAAATGTTGTGTGGAAGTGGAAACTGACTAGGAAGTGAGTACATGGGTGCAATAAAGACTTTCATCGGCATCCCGATAGCATATACTTTACAGACACTGAGCTTCTATAGGAAATGAGGTATTTTTAAAAAATAACAAATGTCAGAAAAAAAGGACAGCATCTAACCTCAGGATCTGGAATCTTACGTAAGAGATGAAGACAACAATAGCAAACTGCTCCCACCTGACGGAGTCAAGGGGGAATTATGCTCAGTGGAGAAAGGTGCTTCCAGGATGAGTTAGAAAGGACGTTGTTATGGTAGGTTGACAAAGACAAGGATGCTGTTTCTTCATGTTCCACGATGCTACGTGCAAGAAGAACAATGATGTCCTTGGAGCATCTGTTTAAATTGGCTATTCTAGTGGGATATTAAAATTGTCCTGATTCATATTCACCAGACTCAGGAAAACTCTCTAGCCAATTTAGTGCATTCATAAACCATTTGATAATTTTACCAATTAAATATACTTATTCTTGATTCTAAGCCAAGATAGTGAGTCAGAACATATTCATTTGAGTAATAACACAATTAGATATAAAATACAGTTACTCAATTGAGGTGGATCTAAGGAGGAGGCTCAATTTATGGCAATCAATACTCTGGTCAGGCATTAATAGCATCCCTCCAATTAAATACCACTTAAATTTAAATGGTCAAAATATACTGAACGTTTTGAAAAGGTGCCCTTGTCTTCCTATATTTCTACCCACCTCATTATAAAATTGAATCAAAATCAAACTTTTCTTTATATTGAAATATAATCTATTTCTTGATTTTCTCATCTAGTATGAAAATTACATATTGTATAAACATATGTTACCTACTGCTTCTGAAAAAGGAAAAGCATATAATTGCTAGTTAGTGTGAAACCATTTAACATCAGAAAGTTCCTGATACATTAAAAATTAGATTCTCCTTCAACACTGTGTGAGTTTTAAAGAAAAATATGCTCATTTCTCCACAACGGAATGTAACTGACAGTTGATATGAAATATAAATATTACTTAATTAAGATGCCTATGGTATTTAAGACCAAACAAAAGCCACACAGTATCTTTATATGCATAAAATATCCATAACAGTGTGGGAAAAACAAAATAAAGAGAAAAACCTATAATTTTAGAATTTTTAATTGTTAGAATACTAGCTGTAGTCAGTGCTAATGTTAATGGCTGGATTAGAGATAGGGCACAGTAAAACAGTAACAGTAAGAAGAAATAATAATCAGTGGAAGTGTTTGTAAGAGTGTAAGAGAGACACTATTACCACTTCTACAGTATAAATAATGCTAAGAAAGATTTTTTAAAAAACAATAGCCATTGGGTATAACTGGATGTCTACATGTATAAAAATGAAAATAGACCCTTACTTACCAGCCTGCACAAAACTAAAGTTCAAGTGGATTAAACAACTCAACATAAAACCAGAGATACTAAATCTGATAGAAAAAAGAAGTGAGGAAGAGCCTTGAACTCATTGGCACAGGAAACAACTTCCTGAACAGAATGCCAACAGCTTAGGCTCTAAGATCAGCAATTAATAAATGGGACCTCATGAAACTGAAAAGCTTCTGTAAGGCAAAGGACACTGCCAACAGAACACAGCATCAGCCTACAGACTGTCAGAAGATCTTCATCGATCCTACATCTGACCAAGGGCTAATATTCAAATGTATAAAGAACTCAAGAAATTAAAAATCACCAAACCAAATAATCCAATTTAAAATTGGGGTACAGAACTAATCATTAAATTCTCAACAAAGGAATATCAAATGGCCAAGAAACACTTAAAGAAATGGTCAATGTCCTTACTCATCTGGGAAATGCAAATCAAAATGACTCTGAGATTCCATCTTCCACCTATCAGAATGGCTAAGATCAAAAATTCAAGTGATAGCACGTGCTGGAAAGGATGTGGGGAAAGAACACTGCTTCTCCATTGATGGTAGAAGTGAAAACTTGTAAACCACTTTGGAAATCAATCTGGCTCTTTCTCAGAAAATTAAAAATAATGCTATCTCAAAACCCTACCATATCACTCCTGGCCATATACCAGAAACATGCTCCACCGTGCAAAACATACATTTGCTCAACTATGTTCAAAGCAGCTTTATTTGTAATAGCCACAATCTGGAAACAACCTAGATGTCCCTCAACTGCAATATGGATGGAGAAACTGTGGTACATTTACAAAATGAAATACTACTCAGCTATTAAAAATAAGGAAATCTTGAAATTTGAAGGCAAATGGGTGGAACTAGAAATGATCATCCTGGGTGAGGTAACCCAGACCCAGAAAGACATGTATAGTATATATTCACTTATAAGCAGATATTAGCCACGGGATAATCATGCTACCATACACATACCTAAAGAAGCAAAATAACAAGAAGAATGCTTAATTCTCATTCAGAAGGGCAAATAGAATAAACATCCAAAACAGTTGAAGAGAAGGAGCAGGAAGGGACCATAAAGGTCCTCTGAAAGACTCTACCCAGCAGGAGATGGAAGTAGATGCTCACAGTCAAACTTTGAGGTGGAGCACAGAGACTCTTATGGAAGAATTGGGAAATCGAAGGACATGGAGGGGACACAAGAAGCCAAGAAATCTGGACAGAGGAGAGAGGTGCTGCAGAGACTGATGCAGCAACCATGGTGAGGATTTAAGCCCTCTGCTTAGATGTAGTAGATAGGCAACACAGTCTCCTTGTGGGTCCCATAATGTGGAGAGTAAGGACTACTTCTAACATGGACTCTGGTTCCCACAAGTTGCTCATTTCCTCCTGGTGGGGTGGCGTTGCCATGTTACAGAGGAAGAGGACACAGACAGTCCAAAGGAGACTTGATAAACTGAGGTCAGATGTTAGGGGAGGAGATCTCCCTCTTTCTGAGGAATAGAGGATGGAAGAGAGGGAATGAGGGGGGTGGCACTGGAAGAAGACAAGGGAGGGGGCTACAATTGTGATGTAAAGTGAACAAATTAAGAGAGAGAGAGAGAGAGATGAGACGGAGGAGAGAGAGGAGAGGAGAGAGAGAGATGAGAGAGAGAGAGAGAGAGAGAGAGAGAGAGAGAGACTCTTAGGCATTTAAAAAGTTTTCATTTCATAAAAATAGAATTTTTGTATCAGTCACTTGCTGTGATTTAAAGCTGTTTATTAAGAATGACAACTCCAAGACAACAAAATAAAATAAAACCAAAAAAGACAACAACAACAAAAAAAAAAAACCCTCCAAACCATAACAACAACAAAAACCCACAAAAAGTGTAAGAGAGAGAGAAAAAAAAACCATAAATTTAGGTGGTTAGGGCATTTGGGAGGCTCTTGGAGGATTTGAGTTAGGGAAAATATATGATCAAGATACATTGTATGAAAATTGTTTAGTGAAAATAAAAATATTATTTTCATATCAAGAATGTGTTACCTCTTGAGTCCATCGAGTCCCATAGACTCTAAAGTATCTCAATCTTTCCTACAGCTCTTTGTTACCCTCTAGAACTTGATTGTAAGACCTTTGTGCTGAAGACACAATGTTATGTTCTCTGACTTGAGTTATAGAAGACAGAGAAAGCTACCTGAAAGTTCCATGTCTAGTGGTAAGCTTTCATAGTGTTCGAAGATGCTATGAACACTATTGGATGATAAAAGTAGTCATTAGTTTCCGCCAGAGTGAATTAGGCAAAGCTACAGTAAAGACCTGCCTGTAAAGACATGCCCACTGGTATAATAATGTCATGAACATTATGAGAGCAACCAACAAATTTATGATTGATTTAAGGTTTGTTATACAACATAGAACCCTTTCTTGGCACTATCAGTAAGCCCATTGATCCTAGAAGGAAGCCTATCTTACTTTTCTAAATAGACATGACATTCAAATGACTCCTAATTACTTATTGTTTTACTAATAGATCAGTGCATCTCTCAACCCCCATCAGAGAAGCTATTTCTTATAGAATATGGTAATTAGCATAGAATCTCTGCCTCATCTAATCAAAGGGCAGAGATTTTGAAAAAAGTGTTCAGCCCTAAATGGAACACTTAAACAACCCCCTCTTAAGGCTCAAGCCTATGACAAAGAGAGTGCAGATAGATCATAAGAACAACAGATGATTGACGACTTCAAGAAAAACAGTGTCACGGAGATTGTAACAGCATGGAAAATAAGCCAGGAAAAAGAAAAACAGAAGTGAGGGAGGGAGGTGACTATAAAGTCCACCCCTGGCTGAGGAGCTATTACATTTTATAGCTGCTGGAAAGGGAAGAGTCAGTTTTCTTTAATGGTGTGACTCCTGGTGTATCAACCACTCTCCAGGGTCGGCACTACATCATAGAGTAGTTAGCCAACACCAACTGGACTAGATGGGTTTAATAGAGCGTAGCAGAGAAACTATGATGTTGTGTGCATTGAGAGATGAAAGAGGTTCTGATACGAGTTGGAAAAGGAAAGTGAATGTGTTTTAAATGATTGTATGACATTCTCAAACATTTTTTTTAAAAAATCATGAAGGTAAGCTAAGGGGTGACCATCCCTTGGCTGGAGGCCAACCAGAACAATGGGAAGGTTTTCTGAGCCTTGTGCGGGGTCATGAAGACAAACCTCCCAGCTGAGGTTCTTTTGGGTTTAAACACAAACTCATTTTCTCAGATACAGTGTTAAAGATGCCCAGGCTACAAATGTAACTTTATTTTTTTTTATTTTTTAATATATTGTATTAAGCTATTCATATTACATCTCAATTGTTATCCCATCCCTTGTATTCCCCATTCCTCCCTCCCTCCCATTTTCCCCTTACTCCCCTCCCCTGTGTCTGTGACTGAGGGGACCTCCTCCCCTTGTATATGCTCATAGGATATCAAGTCTCTTCTTGGTAGCCTGCTATCATTCCTCTGAGTGCCACCAAGTCTCCCCATCCAGGGGATGTGGTCAAATATGGGGCATCGGTGTTCATGTGAAAGTCAGACCCCACTCTCCACTCAACTGTGAAGAATGTCCTGTCCATTGGGTAGATCAGGGTAGGGGTTCGAAGTTTACTGCATATATTGTCTTTGGCTGGTGCCATAGTTTGAGCAGGACCCCTGGGCCTAGATTTGCCTATCATAATGTTCTTCCTGTAGGTTTCTAGGATCCTCTGGATTCTTCTATGTCCCCATTCTCCCATGCTTCTCTCACCTAGAGTCCCAATAGGATGTCCTCCCCTCTGTCCCACTTTGCTTATTCATAATAGCCAGAACCTGGAAGCAGCCTAAGTGTTCCTCAGTTGAAGAATGGATAAAGAAATTGTGGTACATTTACACTATGGAATACTACTTAGCTATTAAAAACAAGGAATTCCCGAAAGTTGTGGACAAATGGATTGAACTAGAAATGATCATAATGAGTGAGTTAACCCAGAAGCAGAAAGAGTCATGAATGTAACTTTAAAGTAATTGATAGCAGGAAGTTGTATCAGCTATCCTAGAGAGAAATGAACAAACCTTTCCAGGAAGAATCAATCTCTTTTGTAGTAAGACTTTATTTTTGTTGTTGTTGTTTTGTTTGCTTTCTTTTGTTTTCATTTTTGCTTTTGTTTTTTCTAGACAAGGTTTCTGTCTTTAGCCTTGGCTGTCCTGGAGTCACTAAATAATATTTTTATTCTTCTCTCATACAGTACATCTTGACCACATGTTCTGCCTCTTTCCACTCCTCCTCCTAGCCCTTCCTCTCCTCCTCTCTCCCCTAGATTCAGTGTTCCTCCATTTTCCTTAATAAAAGAACAGGCACCCTAGGGATATCAACAGAACACAACATACAACAAGTTACAATAAGACTTTTCAGAGAGCTCTGAGCATAGCTCAATTAGTAGGGAGTTTATCTTGCACACATGAAGGCCTAGGTCGATCCCCAGCACCACATAGACTGGCAGTGCATGCTGGCATTTTCAGCAGATGGTAACAGAAGGCTCAAAGGTTTAAGAATCATCCTTTGATCATTTGAGGCCAGTACAGTCCTATGTCACTTCAGTGGTGGATTATATTAATTTTATTAAGTTGAAGTGAGATGACCCCATCTCTGAGGAAGTGCCTGCCTGTAGCTGAGCAGTAACGTGCGTCCATCCTTTCCTCTTGATTATGGATGTGACAATACCAGATGCTTCAAGTCCCAGTGGCCTTAACTTCCCTGCTGTGGTTGATTTTATCTTAAGATTTGAACTAAAATCAATCTGTTCTTCAAAAAAGAATGGAAAAAAATTTCAAACCACAGACATTTATCTCCCAAATACGGATGGTTAAGGATCACACTCATGCAGAGCAGACACATCATTTCTTAATCTAAGATATGAAGATATATCCCATCTTTTAATGGATGTAAGGCCTTAACCAGGTACTTCAGATAAAAGTAATCTCAAACTCTTCCGTAAATAAAAAAAAATTAAATCCCCTGTAACATTATTATGGTGCTTAGAATGAGAAACTAAATGATATGGGTACAAAAATTAGCCAAAAAACTAATTACACAAAAAATTTGCCAGCAACTCTAAAAACATATTACTGCGAAAAAAGATAGACTGACTTTGATAAATGAGTAATAAAAGTGGAGTAAGGAAGGATTCGGTGAGGCAAAGCTGTGCTCAGTAAAGTAATAGAGGAAAGAAATAAAGTAGGCTAACTTCTCATCATTTTTTAGTTTTGTTTAAAAGCAAGGCATCACCTACCTTTCTTTACTAGGACAGACTTTTATAAGCTGTGTGCACAGGGTGCTGTGACTTTGGGGCCTATTTCTGGAAAAGCAACTCAAATACCAATCATGGAGCACTCCCACTTTTAACTTGACATTTCATGTTTGAAATAGATTGGCCTGGACTAGAGGGAAATAGCTTCCAGGAAATCAGTTCTTTCCCAAGAAGAGAAATAATTTGTTTGGAAGCCAGGACATGCTAACTTACAAAACATTAAACTAATTCCCCTTTCCTTGGACAGTTTTGTTTTTTATTCTTTGCAATTCTATCTTTGTGCACAGTGTTTAATGATCATCCTCTCTACCATCGCTTTCACTATTCCCTCTCCCACTTCTGCTGAGCCCTTCTTCCTCTCCACTACCTCCCTTCTTGTTTTTAATGTCTGCAGATATTGTGTAAGTTGTCACAGCTGCTATATGTTCATTATTGTGACAGCAATGTCATATGCAGAAGACAGAATTTTATAGTCCTTGTTCCCTAACCTCCAGCTCTTATAGTCTTTCCATACCCTCTCTGGAGATGTCCAGCGAGCCTTGAGGTGGGTGACATGAATTTCCCATTTAGAACTGAATGCTCAGCAGTCCCAAGAATAAGTTCTCAGGGCATTTCACTGGGCTATTATCTCTACTTTGAACATTGACCATTGTAAAACGAGCCTTCTCTGACTAAGGCTGAGAACTTCATTAGTGTGTAGGCATAAGTATAATTATTGAAAAGACAGCTTAACTAGCAAAAAAAAAATCAGTAAACATTCCCTCATACAGTTTGTGACGTCCCTAGCTGTTGGTAGAATTGAAAAGTGGAGCAGCCACTTTGGAGATCATTGTGGCAATTCCTGCAAAAAAGATAAAGCTACAGCTACGATATAAAGTAGACATATCGCTCAGATGTATACGCTCAATGACTCTTTGTCCTATCACAGAGATACTTGCACATTCATGTTCATTGCTGCACTATTCACAACAACAAAAAATAGGAAGCATGAATCCAGACAAGTTGACCATCAACAAATGACTGGATAACGAAAATGTGATGCATTAGCACATAACCTTTTAAGTAGCACTAACAAAGAATACAATTATGAAATTTTAAGAAAAAAATGGATGAAACAGGATAATATAATACTGAGTAAAGTAACCCAGGCCCAAAAATACAAAGACCGTATGTTCTCATGTGTTGATTCTAGATGTGATATTTTAAGTTTCTGTGTTTAGAGTATGTGGTTACTGATGCCAGGAAGCAGGAGAGGACCATGGGTAAGGGAGAGGGACAAAAAGTAGGATAGTAAGTCACATGTAGTATTGCAATAGTGGGGGTAAATTTTAAGGATGGGACAGTTTAAAACGGGATAATGTGAAGACTGGTGAAGGACGAGGATGGAGGGAAGGGTCATTCAAAATCCTTGTATTAAGGACATATGAAAAATCCATATAAGAACCATGAAGAAGAGGAGGAAGAGGCAGACAAAGCAGTAGTAGCAGCAGCAGCAGCAGCAGCACCAATAACATCCTGAATAGAGCTGTTCTATATGGATGGATAATGTAGCTCCCCAGAAATTAGAGCTCATAAAATAACAATCTCAGTGCAAGGTATAGAATACATCACTGTATGGAGTGGTGATATGGACAATCTTACCCATCTGTGAACAGTGTGAACTGTAATGATGATTCCAATGATGGAATGAAAAGTCCATGGGTAAAATAATGGCATGAATATTATGGGGGAAGGGGGGTTCTCTGTGTAGCCATGGCTGCCCTGGAGTCACTTTGTAGACCAGGTTGGCCTTGTACTCACAGCGATCTACCTGCCTCTGCCTCCCGAGTGCTGGGATTAAAGGCATATGCCACCACGCCTGGGCCCAGGTAGAATTTTAATCCAGTAACATGGGTACTCCACCAAGGGATCACATCCAAAGGCCTTCTAGATCTAAATGATCAGATTAGAATGCAGAACAGCTAAGTTGAACCAGCCAGAGTTCAGAAAGAACTAGAAAGGGTGAGTTTATTCAGCAGGAAGTCTCAAAGGCTGAAACGTTCTAGGCCTAGGTTACTAGATGGAGACTGAAAGCTGAAGCCTTCAAGGTTTGGGTTTACAGAAGATTAGATTGTGTGGTAGCTAGAAGCTTCCAGGCATAGGCCTAAGGATAGTTAGAACAGAGAAAGAAATGCTGTGGGCTCAGGCCAAGCTCTGCATGCTTACAGCTTGGGAAAGGCTCTTATCTCATGCTGCCATCTAAGGAAATAAAACAACATTTACAATAACCACCCATTAAGGCCGGCTCCACAAGAGGAAACTCTTGCCTGATGTTACAAATATGGATAAGAACCCATGGTTGTGGTGCTCACAAGCCCTAGGAATAATCTACTATTAATTTTTGAATCAGACAGATTGTTAAACTGTTCTCTAACTTCATAGCTCAGTGCAGTTCTCAGGCCTTAGCAGAGGATGTTCTTTGTGCAATGGGTGGTAGCTATGCAGGAACTCGCAACTGGCCAAAACTCAAAGAATAAGTATCTGTGAACAGTCACAAGTGGGATGACTTTATCACATGCCCTTCCAAAGAGTCAGACCATTGTAGAAAAGGTAGAAGAAAGATTGTAAGATCCAGTGGTCATGGAATGGAGCAAAATAGTATTTTCTGGACATACAGGGACCACAGCATTCATGAACTCACAACAGCTGTGCTTACCTGA
This sequence comes from Acomys russatus, assembly GCF_903995435.1. Lineage (NCBI taxonomy): Eukaryota > Metazoa > Chordata > Mammalia > Rodentia > Muridae > Acomys > Acomys russatus. The sequence continues at coordinate 44,144,063 of NC_067144.1, read as the reverse complement.
GTAATACCTGCACAAAATCACACCACTCAACATTCTAGCATGTAGCAGAAAGAGACTCAGGAGCATCCCAGCAATTGACAGGGTGTGGAAATTAGTGGACTCTGGGAGAAGAAGTCAGTATTCTTTAAGGATGTGGCTTCTCATAGGCTGTATATGCTCCCGTGGGTGCTACCACACCCAGTAATATATGTGATGGCATAAGTGGAAGTCGATGGGTTATTGAATGTTTTAAAAAGGAACTGAACAGTGGGAGCTTTGGGATAAGTGTGTAAAGATGTGGTAGTGTATCTTGGAGGTGATAAAGCTAAATTTGAGCAAAATATGCTGCATAAAATTCTCAAAGAATTACTAAAAATATCTATTATAAGGAATACTAGTTAGGAGACAAAATATTTTTCTGACAACAAAAGCACAATAAGTGTGTCTATTCTCATCTAGATGAACTTAACCTTTAAAAAAACTTAAAGCATATATAAATAGCTTAATTATTAGCATGGCTATTTTGTATGTTTTAATTTTAATTAAAATTTGCATTTTGAAAGGCCTTTACATTAAAGATGTATCAGACGCCATATTATATTGATAGAAATAAGCTTTTTAGCTCTCTTAATTTTACAAGACAAAAAAGGAGAATGGGAATATTATAAGTGTGCTATTAATGTAGCAAAAAATAGAGAAAGTAGTGTGCAAAATATGAAGTACTAACATTCAGGTAAATGTCATGTCTACAGTGTTCAGAGATTCAAGAAAACATAACTCAAGGGCATAGTTCACTCATATTTAGCTTTCAGTCTTGATGTTTGACATCATACTATTTTTTCTGCCTTATTTTCTTAATAAGAAAAATGTTTCAGAAGTATTTGGCATACCAATGTGTTCACAGTTTAATATCAACAATAGAAAAGCCACTTTCATGCCACATAATGTAGATTTTCCTCAGTTATCCCTTTAGGAATTGCTGCAACCTCTGTGCAAAATTAGTAAAACATAATATTCTGTACTAAGAAGATGCAAAGAGCTCAAAATCATTAGTTCTCTTGGCCTTTTAGACGTATGACCTACTAAGGCTTTAGCTAAATGTATCAAGTGCCTTTTACCAATACTTAGGAAAGAAGTAGAAAACAGCTGAACATAATTTTATGAAAGAATGTTTTTATCTGTTATATTTTCCTTACATTATGGTCTAAAGAAAGCAAGTTATAAAATGCAATGCATTTGTACAGAGAAGAATTTAGTAATGGTCTATGTGTCTGAAAGTCCATCTCACTATTCCACACACACACAGATTTAGCCAAACTATCAAAAAAAATCTGTTTTTGAGTCTTCACAGATCTTGGTTGATGTTAATTCTGCTAGGAAATTAAAAAATGTAAAATCCCCAAGATGTTCTTATGTTTGCCTTTTTTGACCATATGACCAGGATACATAAGGTGGCTGACTCTGTAATGAAATGTTGACTGAGAGATAACTTTTTAAATCTATCAATTTATATATTATAAAAGCTACTGAAATGAGGCATTCATTAGAACAACTACGGGGCTCACCCTTGAACACTGCTAATTCTATAGTTTTATTAACTATCTTTGTTTTGTTATTTGCACAGCAAACAGCAAGCAATCTAGAATAATCTTTGATACAGTGTTGACTATTATATGTTCTTTTAAAATACCCTTTTAACTGGGGATGCTTTAATATAAGCAACACTTAACACTTAGTACTGTGAAAATGAGACTTTCTCTTTGTTGTTTACACAAAGAGACATTCATTCACACCATATATTGAAATAATCATATTTCTAATAATATGTATGTCTTCTTTTACATTTCAAGTTGTGAACCTTAGACTTAGTGTCTTAATTATCCATTACAAGAAAGTAATAATTGGCTTTCCTCTTTTATTTCACAATACCCCTCTTTTATTGCCCCCCTTTTTTGCTATGACCTGAGGTTAATAACTATAAGAAGCAACCAAAATAGCAAGATTAATTTAATTTTAATATCCTCTAAGTATTAGATATTTCTGCTCTGTTGGGTATGAAGAAAACAGAAAAGAAAAATGAACACCTAAAAATAATGTTTCATCATTCTGTTTGAACCCTTGGGGCACTCAAGGTAATAAACAAAAGAGAAAAAAAATGGAATAAAACGTCTCAGAGTGATGTACTATATTTGATCTCATCTCTTTGTTCTTTGGACGTTCTGGCTATTTTCACAGAGAATCCTCCATGTATGAAAATTGAGTCTGTATATTTTGTAAATATTATTTTAATGGGGCTTCTTTGGATAGAATACCTAAGTATTTCAAAATATCAAAGTTGCCTTTGAAACCAGTGAAGTTTATCCTGAGGCCAACAGGTAAAAATCTATAAAGACAGTCTGAAAAAGATTAAGTGCTCTCTTGGGAAGAAAATAATTAAGAAAGATTTCACTGAAAACACTGAACTGAACATGATAGAAGTAATGTCAAGCAGACAATTTTCCACTTACAGAAGATAGCAAGATGAGAGTTCAGGAGTGGGAGAGGGGGAAATTCAAGGCAGATGGCAGGAAGTACTCTTTCATATGAAGGATAAAATGCTTGGAAAAGAACCCTAGGTAGAAAAGCCAAAGGTGATGTGAACTCCTTGGATGCTGGTACAAAAGAGATTCAAAATAAAGTAAAATTAAAAAATACCTGTTTAAAATGAGAAGTATAAAATCACTGAAGGTTCATTATTTTAAAACTTTGACCTGCCAAATTTTAGTTTCAGTTAAACAAGTTTGGAGTGAATAAAATTTTATAAAGAAAAAATGTATTATAAATTAATTTTTAATATTAAGGGAGGAACAAGTAGTAATTTTGTTAAAGAGACTTTCTGCCCCACCCTATGTAACTCACTACTTAATTGTGGTAAGTCCAGCATTAGCACCATCTTTTTCATTCTCATATATTAATCATGGAAGCATATTGAATCAAGTACCAGTGTTCTTCCTCTGAATTTTGTAAAATATGATTATTTAAAGTCATAGAGTCATACTTTTGAGACCTTCCACTATCCTAAAGATCATTTTATTTAATTCTTTGAAGTTATAGAAATTTAATGAACACTCAATAAACCATGCTAAGAACTCCAAATTGTATCTTCTGGTACCTCCTAATATTTCATGGCCTGAAAGAATTCAGAAGTATTAGTCCACAATTTTTCTCTTTCCTCAACTGCTTAACAATGTTGATCTTTTACTTACACATGTTGTTACCCAAAACTAGTTATTGCTTAGAAGTTCTCATTTAAAAATTTTTATAGAACATAATCTAAGCTATTTAACTACCTTCTGCTTGGAAAAATAAAATAATGCAAAAGTCATGTTATTACTTCCATTTCATATTGATATAGAAACAAAATCATTTTTATTTTATAATTATCATGTGCTGTTCTTTAACATTCTTGATTCCTACCAGTATTGAAAGGATATTTATTGAAAGCTCAACATTTTATTTTCCAAATAAAAATTGCAATAATGTGACTAGTGATACGTCTTAAGGATGCATTTGATAGTTGGTTTTGCTTTTAGAATACATGTGCCAAGATGTCTGTGTCCAAGTCTGTATTCTTGTAACTATTTGAGGCCTCAGCAGGGGAGACACACTGGAACAATGACAATTGTGAGCCAAAATCAGGTCCTTTCAGATGACAAATCACTGGAACATTGACTCTGCAATTCTCAAACTCCAGCACCATGGAAAAGAAATTCTATTTTATTATAAAATAGTTAAAGCATTTATTCTCTCATTCACTACACCAACAACTTCAAACAGACACATAGCTCAGCTGGTATATGACTTTTGCTCCCCTTGAGAAGACATGAACAGTGCACTGACAACAAGAAAGTACTCTACTCAAGTCCAGTATAATGTACCAACGAATTTATTAAGGCTACTTATAGTATCATGAATTCGCAAAGGCTGCTACATCACCAAAAGCTCAGCATAGAATGAGTGAAAACTCATGAAAGTTACACCTGGAGCTCCCAGTCCAACTTCTAGGAAGCTCTGGTGGTTAGAGCATTGGTTGCTTCTGCTTGCATAATCTTATACAAGGGTCTTGTGAATCTGGCATCAGGCACTTTCTGGGCCTAGTGTTTGTATTTTCTTTCTTTCTTTTTTTATTAATTTATTCTTGTTACATCTCAATGGTTATCCCATCCCTTGTATCCTCCCATTCTTCCCTCCCCCTCCCCATTTTCCCATTATTCCCCTCCCCTATGACTGTTCCTGAGAGGGATTACCTCCTCCTGTATATGCTCATAGGGTATCAAGTCTCTTCTTGGTAGCCTGCTGTCCTTCCTCTGAGTGCCACCAGGTCTCCCCCTCCAGGGGACATGGTCAAATGTGAGGCACCAGAGTACGTGAGAAAGTCATATCCCACTCTCCACTCAACTGTGGAGAATGTTCTGACAATTGGCTAGATCTGGGTAGGGGCTTAAAGTTTACCGCCTGTATTGTCCTTTGCTGATGCCTTAGTTTGAGCGGGACCCCTGGGCCCAAATCTGCCTATCATAATGTTCTACTTGTAGGTTTCTAGGACCCCTTACCTCCTTAGTCTTGAAGAGCCTTCCCAGGAAGGTAATGTCTCAATAGTAAGGAAGTATTTACAAACCAGGGCTTTCTACATTTGCATAATGCTTTCCTAATAGAGTTTTTATTGATTACCTATACAATTATATAAAATGCTTTATTATTGTAGTCAATATGTAATAATAAGGAAATTTCAGAAAGATATAATTCTTATGCTTTACACTCATCAGTGTATTTCCTTTTTCAACATAAAATGGTTGTTAATATATTTCTTGATAATTAAGTGCTTTTATTTTCAAAGTTGAGAAAATATTTAGATAGCATTGCAGCAACACTACCCTTCCAAATGTCAAGACCAGAAACCAGAGAACCATTTTTGTTTATGGTATGTTTTGTCCTTTCCTTAGATTTTTAAATTTTTTCTTTCTGTAATTTTAACGCAGTACTTTTGTCATATTGCCATCTAACAGTTCTAAAACTTCTCTTCTGCCAGCAAGTACTTCTCCCTCTAAAGTACCATACACTTATTTACTGAAAGGTCTTTTTCCTTCTTAAATTTAAGTCACAAACTAATAATCTTCCATTGATAACACAATGCCAGGAGTCAAAATTCAAATTCATATCTTGAAGCTCGAACTTGAACCCTTTTCTTTTACAAATATTTGCAATCTGAGGTTTCTGATAGTACAGCGTACTCATCTGAATCAGCTTCCTTTGCTCTCGGTTTACTTAAGTCCTCAGGAAATGAAACATCCTTCATATTGCATGGCATTTCATAATTATATATGAAAATGGAATATTGTAATGAAATAATAAAAGTCAGTTCGTATGACCTTTAAAACCTATGTGGTTTTAGTTGTGTAATTCATAATTAATGATAACATTGGTAAGGACTACTCTAATGAACACCGCCTCAGTTTTGGACTATGCGTTGACAGCTACCTTAAATCCATCACTGCGGGTAGTCACTCATTCAGAGAAGATGCTATGAGTCCCACCTCTGAGATTTAAGTAACAGTCAGAGAAGTTGAGAGCTCACATTTACAAGGAGTGGCAGGATAAACAGAGATATCAAATAAAATACCTAGGACCAAGGGAAACGTTTTTCCTACATGCTACTTTGATATATTTAATATCTTGTCAGTGAACCTTGAACATGTGGCTCCTACTGAGCAGAACTCTTATTGATTTCACATAACTCTGCTGATGCATGAAAGAAAAATGTTTGTAAGTCTGTCATAAAGAATTAACTTAGGTCCACACATTGAATGAAACATAATTTCAGCTGATTAGTTGTAAATGCATATATTCATTTCACTATTCATGAAACCTTTCAGATCAAGAAACTCAATACAGAGTTCCGTCATACCCTTCAAAGATTGGTTTCAGAATTTCCCAGCTATCTAAATCTGGTGACGTTTAAGTGGCTCACATAAAATGTCAATGTATTTGCATATAATCTACACACACATACTGTACATGTTAAGGCTTCTCTAGATCACTTGTGGTACCCTGTAGAATGTAAATGATATGCAAATAGTTACTATACCACAATGTTTAGGTAATAATGACGAGAAAAAAATGCCTATACACATTTCGTAAAGATTCCATTGAAAAACATACATTTCGTTGCTAATGAGTTAAATCCACAGATGTAGACCCTACAGATACAAAGGAAAAAAAACCACATAAGTACTTGGTTTCAAAATTAACCCATGGCTATATATTCTAACTATTCCAAAATTACATTAAAAAATACTTGTACAGTTAAATTATCCACCAATTCTTCCATGGTTACCAAACATTTTGGTATGTTTTGGGATTTATAAAAAGGAATTAAACAACTATACTGAAATCATATTACATAGCCAAAATCATTCATTTAACAATTTACTAACCAATAAATTCAAGTCACGGTGCCAGGTTATGTGTCATACAGGTCACCATATGACAACATAAGGGGTTTTTAGTGCAGGAGGAAACACAACAGAAACTATTGTGACAAGTACTAGTAAGTGTACTGAAATCTCACGTGGCCATTTATAAGTCCCAAAAGAGATCAGGGAGGACAAACCAAAGGGCATTTAGGAACAATTTCTGGATGGGACGTTGGTCACGGGAAAGAAGGGCTTGAGAAAAGCCTGCATTGCTGTGTCTAGGGCAATAGTCAAGGAAAGACAGAGAGCTGAAGCTGGAAATAGCACAGCGAGGACAGAACAGGACAAGGCTGTGCACAGCATCTGCACACAGATGGGTCTTATCCCAAGTGCAGCCTAACACAAGGCAACAGCATATGCTGCCAGAAGACATGGAACTGGGCAGCATACAAATGTTCATCTATAAAGACAGCAGTAGGAGGAGTGTCAGTGTTTTCTTGAGTTCACTTCCCAAGCCTCAAACCTTCTGAGAAGACCAAGTCACTGTTAATTGTTTAAATCTAAGACTGTACTTACCAGGTAGTACTTTGACATGATGTCAGATTATGTATATTATGAGAAACATTCCATAGATAAGTTTGAGGTGCACTTTCAGTAAATCAAATTAATCAGGATTTGCAAATTTAAAAAACTTCCTTAAGCTTAAACCATACTGGAAATATAATAATTTTTCACTAGCTACCGTAAACTTTGTTTCTGAAACTACCCCCAAATTTGAAACAGAAGTGTCTTAGAAAATGTCTGTATTTTTGCATTCTAAGAATTTACATTTGAAGTGAGATAGGAACATAATTAGAGAAAACTTAAGTACTTGGAAGAAGACTAAAAGTATACTATATATGTAAAAAACAAATTTCACAGTAATTCCGTGAATAATAACCTACTGTGTGGTATATTGTTCAAGGACTTAATCAGTTTTTTTAACTGCAAACTGGCTTTTCTTTGTGTCATAAAAGATGTTGGAATATTTTCATAATTAATTAATATACATTTCAACCCTGTATATAAAGAGAAACTATGTTATACAGTGGTTAAAAGCATATACTCTGGAGATCATTCACTAAAATTGCAATCTCTCTGAAACTATAAATTTTACCCTTAAAAGGAGTGCAAATTAACATCTACCTCATGGGTTGTTATCAAGATTTAAATATATATATTTACATATGTGTGTATGTATGTATGTGTATCTATGTATATATATATATATATATATATATATAACCATTTTTTAAATGTTTCCACTTTTAGTATTCCTAGGCACTTGGAATTGTAGTGAGAGGTACATGCCTTCTGTTAAATATATACATTCTCTCTCTCTCTCTCTCTCTCTCTCTCTCTCTCTCTCTCTCTCTCTCACTCACACACACACACACACACACACACACACACACACACACACACCACAAACACACAGAGAACTGATAGAATTATGCATTTGATTTCATGTCTCGGTGGGATATAAATGCTATGAACTTGAGAACCTTACTGAACTGACCAGATCTGCAATAACAGAGGGGACCCTCTGCTTTAGTCAAGCTTTACTTACAGAGGAGGAAACAGGAGAGGGAAGGGAAGAAGGAAAGCAGGAGATGAGCAAGAAATGAGCTAATACTCCTGAGAAACAGTGGCGTAAAAACACTTGCACCATGCACATAGCTTAAGACAGTTGCAGCATTAAGGTGGGAAATAAGGAGTGAGGAATAACTATGTTAATTTGAAAAGGGGGAGACCACAACATGTGTAGGGTTGGGGGACTGGAGTGAGTGGCTACTAGGACAAGAAGAAAGAGTGCAAACACAGAAAGGGAGGTGTTCAAAGACAAGACTCTTTAGGGGAGAATGGGCTTACTTTGGTTGGATTCAATATTTCACTCAGGGTGAAAATTGAGTAGGATAAAAGCTACGGAGGTAAAATATATACAGACTTGGGAGGACTGGCTATGCTTTTTATACTGCATGAACTAAATTTGAGTGTTGAGTTTGTATTATTTATTAACTTACTTTATATATCCTCTAATTTTCTAATTTACCTTAGAAGAAAATCAAAAGATTCCTTAATTCAGCTTGCTTTTTGTTAACTTATATGGTGGATGTATTGGTTAAAAGTAAGTATATGGGACATCATTTATCACTCTTCTATTGGAAATTTGAGCCAGTCTGGGATATAAGGGCTTCTAAATAATTAAGAAGTAACTATGGGCTCCAATTCAGTAAATCACAATGTTTGTCCAAGTGCTGTGAAGGGCCTCTGTCTGTCAAACGCCCACCCACTGCTCAATCCTTTCTACAACATCGCCACCAAGTGGTTGTAAAACCCCAGCAGGAAGAGCTGGCCTGGGTTTTATTTTTTATTTTTATTTTTTTTAAAGGGGATTTACTCTACAACTTAAACTGTATTGAGCTTAACTTTACAGGTAATTAATTTTTAAAAAGTGAAACATTTAGCTAAAGACATCTATCAGTTTTTAATCAAGTCATCCAAGTCTTAAAGAAGCCTTTAAAAAGTAAAAAAGAAAGATTAGATTTGAAATATCTGTTTCCTCACCTTAAAGCATTCCGTTGTACATATTCCCGTGCGTAGTATTTTGGACTGAAGATGTGAAGAAGCCAAGGTTTAGTAAACACGAACTGAAATCCAGCAAAAGCAGGAAATGAACAGTACTCTAAAAATGGCATAGTGACTTCTCTTTGCCTCCACCACTTACTTTTAGTTTAAGGATGAGCATCGCCTCATTATAAAAGATTTATTAGTATTACAAGTAATGTTAGGTCAGCGAGTTTTCATCAATCCAAGCAATAAACCCTCGGATGTTTAAAATACTTGGCAAGTGCCAGCTGCGCTTGAAATGAGTTGAAAGGGGTGATGGTATAGAGTGAAGTACACACTGCTCTTTCCTGAATACACCGAGTCCCAGCTCCTAGTGCCAGCTCAGTGCTCAGGAGGTCATTCCATTAAGCTGATGCTGCAACCCCTCACTATTCGCACAAAGCAAATACAATAACAGAGGAGAAGTGAAATAAAGTAGCCAACAGTGAATCAACACAAGACGTTGTTTTGGGGGAAAAATATACCATACAGCATTTACCTTAGGAGATCAGCAGGTAACAGGATGCATACTTTACCTCAATAAAGACTAAGTTGTTTGAGAGTAAAGTAAAATATCCTTTTCTAGAATCTGGACTATTAGGTTCATCTTTTTTTATGGGAGTGGGGATTGAACAACCTAGGGCCTTGTGTGCACCAGGTAAGCGATGTAGTGCTGAGTTGTACCCCCAGGATCTTTTTTCTAAATTAGTCTACCATTTTCCATGGAATTGTAGCAGAAAATGCAGCCACAGAATATTTCATTTGACAGATACCACGGACAAAATTCACCTTCACCCATCAAAATATTTTTATTAATTTATCCACCTTGATTGATAGTGTGTTCTGCTGCAGAGTGACACACTCAAAGATATCCATGTACATTCCCACATACGCCGAAAGGTTCCATGTGTAGCTGAGTGACTTAGGAAAAAGGAGAATTCCAAAGTCAGGCACAATAAGCTACAGTAGGTGATGAGATGAGGCTGCTAAGAGATGACATGGCCATTATATATAACCCTAAAAATAGACTATAAAACCTTTTATCCTCAGACCATCATTATTATCATTTCCGAGGTGCTCACTACATTGGCAGGGTCTCCACTCTTTGTGACTGTCATTAGAGTCTTTTGCTTGCAGTTGGCTCAGGCACTGCATATTGCTCCTGGGTGTCCCTGCTGATGAGAAATGTCAGGGTAGCTTTTAGAACTGGGTAAGTCGGGTGCTCTGAGATGATTGAGTCATTCTTTTTCCTTTGGAGCTATGGAAAGAGCATGTCTCCTAACAGGCTTTTGTCCTGCACTCCCTCCTTGATGTGTCTATAGTTATGGCAGTGATTTTCTAAGGGTCAGCTCAGCTCCCCAAGATCTCACAATAAGCCTGAAAGCCTTCCGTCTCACTTGCTAGCATGGAATATTTGCCGTCACATCTAAATCAGGGTTTACTTTTTAATACTTCTTTGATATAGAAACAGGCAGTTTCTTTTCTCTCCACTTCCCTTTTATCAAGAAAGTGTAGTTGTAGTGAGAGTTTTGGATTCTTTAAAAGCCCAGTTATGTTATGTAAACATGTCTTGTTTTAATCCCAGCTGTGGGAGCTGCCCTTGCTTCAGATTGACTATTTGCCCTGTGAATGCTCTGGCAGGGGTGCTATTTTGCCATCTGGAGATAGGTTAATTTGAGGGACTCTAGAGAAGGTATAAAAAGACCAGAACCCCAAGAGAGGAGTCAGGGCTGTTTCTCCTGCTGGCTCCTGCTCCTGCTGTTGCTAGTTTGTCAAGTGGTCCAGACAAAAGAGACAAGAAGAAGTTGGAGCTTTCCTGAAAAGAAGAAGATTGGACTTGCCCAAAGGAACTCAATGCCCCTAATCTATAGAGGAATGTTAATTCCAAACATGGCTGTTCTGGCAAGAGATCACATCCAAAGATCTTCCAGGTCTGTGTGATCAGGCTGGAATACAATCATGCATTTAATCCAGGAGACAGAGACAAACAGATCTAAATTCAAAGCCAGCTTGATATAGAGCAAGTATCAGGTAAAGAAAAGCGTAGGTCCAGGCATGGTGGTACATGTCTTTAATCCCAAACAAAGGTAAAGTTAGTTTGTAGAAGGAAGCATCCGTATTTGAAAGTGATGTCTAATTGAGTGGCAGAACAGGTGGCAAATCAGAGATTTGACAGAATAGGCTATGCCTAACTCTCATGAGAAAAGAGAGGAAAGGGAAGCTACTTAAGAGGCAGTTTTACAGAGAGGGGGTAGTTTTTACCAAGGCAGTGATAGAGAGATGGGTTGCAGAGAGACAATTCTGAACAAGCCAGAGCAGATTGCTGAGTTAGCTTGAGACCAAGCAGAGCAATTCCAGGATGAGAGAGAAGCCAGATTTATTAAGTCAGCTGGGTAAAGAGTTTGAGCCAGAACAGCTGAGTTGAACCAGCCAGACCAGAATCAGAAAGAACAAGTAACAGTAAGCTTATTAAGCAGTATGTCTCAGAGGCTGAAAACATTCTAGGCCTATGTTAGATCGTACAGAAGCTAGAAACTTCTGGTATTAGGCCTAAGTTAGCTCACAACCATAACGACAGAAGAATAAAAGCTACTTTTCCACTAATCAGCAAGAAGTAGTCTAAGAAGAACTCAAGATCCCCGTTTCCCTTCTTCCTTCTTCCTCTCCTACTTAGTGTGTGAAGTTGGAAGGAATTAGCGTGGCATAAGGGTTGTAAGGTAGGTAGAGGTGTAAGAATCCAACAAAATAGCTTAAAAATATACCAACGTGTAGTCACATGATAAACAAACAGAACCAATAGCTTTACATTTTGAGGGATATATCCTTATCATGCAATCTCAACTCACTGACTAAACAAAAACATATTCTCATTGCACCTTACGATCAAACACAAATTAAGATTTAATGTGATTTGATAAAATTTAATGAAAATGCATTTTATTTATGACTTTAATGACAGTATCAAAAACCAGTTACAGATTCTACAAATATCCACCGCTACCTGTTAAGTGGCAAAGCCAATTACCCATAATTTAAAACTCTGTAGTGATTGTCATTGTGCCATAGAACTTTACAAGACTTAGGAGAGAGGAAATATATACAGTGGCCATTATTGTCATATAACTAATGAGGAATCTGGGGAACAGAGAGATTGTGTGACCTCCATAGGCTCACAGAGCTTATACATGGCATGCACAGAGTTCACATACATTTTTTTTAGTCTGGTTCCTGGGAACAAGAACTAGACTATTCGGCCTCTCAAAAAGATGGTACCTAAAGGCTCTTTCCACACTATTAAAAGATAAAAGTAACAACCATCCCAGGTTAAAAAAAACCCCATAAGCCACATGGTCACCTGCTTGCTTGATGTGCTTGTACAGTAGTGGCACAAATATTGTGTGTGTTACCAACCATTACTGATCAGATTTAAAGCCTCACTCCATGAGATGAAGCACAGGCTTGACACTGCTCATGGAGAAGAGCCTGAGAGCAGGTAGAGGCCCAAAGCCTAGGGGAAAACCAAATACTGTTGTTCTCTAAAGGAAGACAGCAGCTAAATAACTCCTAATAACATTCTGCTATAGCCACAGAACAGTGTCTCGCTCAGCCGTCATCAGAGAAGCGAGAACTTATACAGAGGCCCACACTGGACAACGTGCAGAGAGCGAGAGACTTTGAAACATGCTGTTCTAAATTGGATGTAGTCATCAAACCCCTCCCCTCGGGGCTCAGAAAGTTCTGCAGAAGAGTGAAAAGAAGGATTGTAACAGCCAGAGGGAACCATGTGCACTTCAGACACAACAGGGCTCATTCATACATGAACGCTCAGAGACTGTGGTAATATACACAAAGCCTGACCCAGACAATGTGCCCGTGCTGAGAGAAGAAAATGAGCATGAGCTCGCATCTGTAAGCATGAAGCTATCACCAACTGACATACACTTACAAAGGAAAGATTAGTTTTCTACAATAGGGTCTCATAAACACCATGCCTAGCCATAGCTGGCCAACACAAAACAAACTCAATGAAATTTTTCTAGGTATTTTGTGTTATATTGTTTTGGTTCGTGTATTTTTGTCTTTCTGGTTTTTGGGTGGTTGGCTTTTTTTTTTTTTTTTTATAGTGTGTTTTCCAATTTTGGGGTTTTCATGATGTGTGTGTGTCTGTCTATGTGTGTGCGCATGCATGTGTGTGTCTGTCTGTCTGTCTGTCTGTCTTTCTCCTATGGTTTTCTTCTGTTTAAAAATTATAGTTTGCTTTTTCTGATTGTTTGTATGTTTGCTTTCTAAAATGATAGAGAAAAAAAGAATGTGAAGCTAGTTGGGTAGGGAGGACATGGGAGGTGTTGGGGAAGGAGAAATTGTGATAAAAATATGTTATATGAAGGAAAGTTTCAATAACAATACACATTAAATCTGTAATTTTCTTGGGCTGGTTATATTTTGACATCAGAGACCAATCCTACTTTAGCATCTGTTTTTGAACCTAGGACTAGGTTGATATAACTTTATTTGGATACATTTGAAACTTTGAAACTTTCAATTTTACACGCTTAGGTGCTTTTAATACTATTGTTCACATTTATAAATGTATTTGTGAAGTGATAACAAAAAATGATAAACCAGGGTTTATCCTAGGAATGATGAATCCCATCTACATAATTCAGGGAGTCATCTCAGCAATCTGTTATTTGGTTTCTTTTGCTAAGAAAATAGATTTTTCAAATAATTTTACCGCTATCATACCAGAAAACTGTACACGAATGTAAGCCAAGATAAACTTTCTGATGGATTAATCTTGTATAAAAACAGTGTTTGAATTGGTAGGACTTCTTCCTAAAGATTCTGCCTTTTTTTTTTCTCAGCTGGTAAAGCACATAGAACATGGACATACGATTCCGTAGGATGCTCCCAAAAATCCAGTCATGAAACCTGTATTTAGAACTACTCCATCAAAATCTGTGAATGTTCAGCATCAGAGAGTGCATTTTATTAAGCTGCCATGTGGTTCTTATATGCTAGAATTTGGTAATCATCGCTTTTGAACAATCCCTGGTTCTCCAACTTGCTGACACATTCAAACCACCTGGGGGTTTTGAAAGAGTTGAATAGACTGCACCAGAGTTCTTAGTGGGCTTGGAGTCTGAGCATCTGGTACCAGTAAAGAGCATCAGCTACCTCAGATCACCTGTGCACACGGGACTTTGAACCGCTGCCTACCTACATGTTTATAGGCAGCCACAGGAAAGACAGTGCACTTTTTTTTAATTTCATTTTTTTAATCAATTTACTCTTGTTACATCTCAATGGTTATCCCATCCCTTGTATCCTCCCATTCTTCCCTCCCTCCAATTTTCCCATTATTCCCCTCCCCTATGACTGTTCCTGAGGGGGATTACCTCCCCCTGTATATGCTCATAGGGTATCAAGTCTCTTCTTGGTAACCTGTTGTCCTTCCTCTGAGTGCCACCAGGTCTCCCCTTCCAGGGACATGGTCAAATGTGAGGCACCAGAGTACGTGAGAAAGTCATATCCCACTCTTCACTCAACTGTGTAGAATGTTCTGACAATTGGCTAGATCTGGGTAGGGGTTTAAAGTTTACCGCATGTATTGTCCTTGGCTAGTGCCTTAGTTTGAGCGGGACCCCTGGGTCCAAATCTGCCTATCATAATGTTCTACTTGTGGGTTTCTAGGACCCTCTGGATCCTTCTACTTTGTTATTCTCCCATGCTTCTTTTATTTAGAGTCCCAATAGGATGTCCTCCCCTCTGTCCCAGTTTCCTGGTAAGTGAATGCTTTCATGGGACAATGCCCCTTGGGCTAGTGTGAAGATATAAGTGAGTATACCATTTGAGTCTTTCTGCTTCTGGGTTAACTCACTCATTATGATCATTTCTAGCTCAATCCATTTATCCACAAATTTCGGGAATTCCTTGTTTTTAATAGCTGAGTAGTATTCCATAGTGTATATGTACCACAGTTTCTTTATCCACTCTTCTACTGAGGGACACTTAGGCTGTTTCCATGATCTGGCTATTATGAATAAGGCTGCTATGAACATGGTTGAGCAAATTTTCTTGTTGTGTGCTGGAGCATCTTCTGGGTATATTCCAAGGAATGGAATAGCTGGGTCTTGAGGAAGTCCTATTCCCATTTTTCTGAGATAGCACCAGATAGATTTCCAAAGTGGCTGTACTAGTTTGCATTCCCACCAGCAATGAAGGAGTGTTCCTCTCTCCCCACATCCTCGCCAGCATGTGGTGTCACTTGAGTTTTTGATCTTAGCCACTCTGATGGGTGTAAGATGGAATCTCAGAGTTGTTTTGATTTGCATTTCCCTGGTGACCAAGGAGGTTGAGCATTTCTTTAAGTGTTTCTCAGCCATTTGATGTTCCTCTGTTGAGAATTCTCTGTTTAGTTCCAAGCCCCATTTCTCAATTAGGTTATTGGGTTTGGTGGTGTTTAATTTCTTGAGTTCTTTATATATTTTGGATATTAGACCTTTGTCAGATGTACGGTTGGTGAAGAACTTTTCCCAGTCTGTAGGCTGTCGCTTTGTTCTCTTGGCAGTGTCTCCAGCCTTACAGAAGCTTCTCAGCCTCATGAGGTCCCATTTATTAATGGTTGACATTAAGGCCTGGGCTGTTGGTGTTCTGTTCAGGAAGTTGTCTCCTGTGCCAATATGTTCCAGGGTCTTCCCCACTTTTTCTTCTAAGTGACTTAGTGTCTCTGGTTTTATGTTGAGGTCTTTAATCCACTTGGATTTGAGTTTTGTGCAAGGTGACAAATATGGGTCCAGTTGCATTTTTTTACACATAGACCTCCAGTTAGACCAGCACCATTTGTTGAAGATGCTATCCTTTTTCCATTGAATGGATTTGGCTTCTTTGTCAAAAATCAAGTGACCATATGTGTGTGGATTCATATCTGGGTCTTCGATTTGATTCCACTGATTAACCAGCCTGTTGCTGTGCCAGTACCATGCTATTTTAATTACTATTGCTTTATAGTACAGTTTGAGATCAGGTATGGAGATTCCTCTGGAGCACGTTTTATTGTACAAGATTGTTTTAGCTATTCTGGGTTTTTTGTTTCTCCATATGAAGTTCAGAATTGAACTTTCAGTGTCTTTAAAAAATTGTGTAGGTATTTTGATAGGGTTTGCATTGCATCTGTAGATTGCTTTTGGTAGGATGGCCATTTTTACTATGTTAATTCTCCCGATCCATGAGCAAGGAAGATCATGCCATCTTCTCAGGTCATCTTCAATCTCTTTCTTCAGAGTTTTGAAATTTTTTTCAAACATCCTTCACTTGCTTAGTTAAAGTAACTCCTAAACATTTTATATTGCTTGTGGCTAATGTGAAGGGTGTGGCTTTCCTAATTTCTTCCTCTGCAAGCTTGTCATTTGTGTATAGGAAGGCTACAGACTTTTTTGAGTTAATTTTGTATCCAGCCAATTTGCTGAAGGTGTTTATCAGCTGTAGGAGTTCTCTGGTGGAATTTTGAAGGTCACTTATGTACACTACCATATCATCTGCAAATAGGGATAATTTTACTTCCTTCTTTCCCATTTGGATACCCTTGATCTCCTTTGTTGTCTTATTGTTCTGGCTAGAACTTCGAGTACTATATTGAAGAGATATGGAGAGAGTGGGCAGCCTTGCCTTGTTTCCGATTTTAGAGGAATTTCCTTGAGTATCTCACCATTTACTTTGATTTTGGCTATTGGCTTGCTGTATATAGCCTTTATTATGTTGAGGAAAGTGCCTTGTATCCCCGATATCTCTAAATTTTAAACATGAATGGGTGTTGGATTTTATCAAATGCTTTCTCTGCATCCAAAGAGATGATCATGTGGTTTTTTATTTTCAGTTTGTTTATATGGTGGATTACATTGATGGATTTCCGTATATTAAACCATCCCTGCATGCCTAGAATGAAGCCTACTTGATCATGATGAATGATATCTTTGATGTGTTCCTGTATTTGTTTTGCAAGTATTTTATTTAGTATTTTTGCATCGATGTTCATAAGAGAAATTGGTCTGAAATTCTCTTTCTTTGTTGAGTCTTTGTGAGGTTTAGGTATCAATGAGATTATGGCCTCATAGAATAAATTTGGTAATGTTCCATCCATTTCTATCTTTTGGAGTAGCTTGAAGAGTATCAGTATTAGCTCACCCTTGAAGGTCTGGTAGAATTCTGCACTGAAACCATCTGGCCCTGGGCTTTTTTTTTAATTTTATTTTTTGGTTGGGAGACCATCGATGATTGCTTCTATTTCTGTAGGGGAAATGGGACTATTTAGCTTGTTTATCTTTTCTTCACTCAACTTTGGCAAGTGAAATTGATCAAGAAAATCGTCTGTTTTCCTTAGATTTTCAAATTTTGTGGCATATATGCCTTAAAAGTTTGATCTTAAGATTCTTTGTATTTCTTCAGTGTCTGTTGTTATGTCTCCCTTTTGATTTCCGATTTTGTTGATTTCAATACTGTCTCTCTGCCTTTTAGTTAGTTTGGCTAATGGTCTGTTTATCTTGTTGATTTTCTCAAAGAACCAGCTCTTGGTTTTGTTGATTCTTTGGACTGTTTTTCTAGTTTCTAATTTGTTAATTTCAGCCCTGAGTTTGATTATTTCCAGACGTCCACTTCTTTCGGGTGTTTCTGCTTCTTTTTTTCCTAGGGCTTCCAATTGTGTCGTTAAGAAGCTTATGTGCGATGTTTCCAATTTCTTTTTAAAGGCACTTACTGCTATGAATTTTCCTCTTAGCACTGCTTTCAATGTATCCCACAAATTTGGGTACGTTGTTCCTTCATTTTCATTGAATTTCAGAAACTCCTTGATTTCTTTCTTTATTTCTTCCCTGACCCAGGTGTCATTTAGCAGAGAGTTGTTTAGTTTCCACGTACATGTAGGCTTTTTGTTATTTCTGTTGTTGTTGAATTGCAGCCTAAGAGCATGGTGATCTGATAGGATATTTCAGTATTATTTCAATCCTCTTGTATCTATTGAGGCTTGCTTTCTGACCTACGATGTGATCAATTTTGGAGAAGGTTCCATGGGGTGCAGAGAATAAGGTATATTCTTTCTTGTTTGGGTGAAAGGTTCTATAGATATCTGTTAGATCCATTTGACCCATGGCATTGGTTAATGATGTTATTTCTCTGCTTAGTTTCTGTTTCAATGACTTATCCTTCAGTGAGAGTGGGGTGCTGAAGTCTCCCACTATTATTGTGTGGGGATCGATGTGTGGTTTAAGCTTTTTTAGCAGATCTTTTACAAATGTGAGTGCCCTTGTATTGGGAGCATAGATGTTCAGAATTGTGATGTCATCTTGGTTGACTTTACCTTTGATGAGTATGAAGTGTCCTTCCTCATTCCTTTTGATTAATTTTGGTTGAAAGTCTATTTTGTTTGATACTAATATGGCTATGCCTGCTTGCTTCTTGTGACCATTTGCTTGGGATATTTTTCCAACCTTTTACCCTGAGGTAATGCCTATCATTATGGGTGAGATGTGTTTCTTGAATGCAGAAGAATTTTGGATCTTGTTTATGCACCCATTCAATTAGTCTGTGTCTTTTTATTGGGGAATTGAGATCATTGATGTTGAGAGATATTAATGACCAGTGACTGTTCAGAGTCTTAATTGTGATGTTGTTTCCAGTCGAGCGTTTGTGTAGTTGTGTTTTTGCCATGGGATAGTTATCTATTTCTTGAGTAGTTTTGGTTGTAGCTTGACCCTTTGGGATGAAGTTTTCCTTCTAGGACCTTCTGTAAAGCTGGGTTTGTGGATAGGTACTGTTTGAATTTGTTTTTGTCAAGGAATATTTTGTTTTCTCCATCAGTGGTTATTGATAGTTTTGCTGGGTAAAGTAGTCTGGCCTGGCATCTGTGTTCTCTTAGGGTTTGCAGGATCTCTGTCCAGGCCCTTCTGGCTTTTATGGTTTCTGCTGAGAAGTCGGATGTAATTCTGATAGGTTTGCCATTAAATGTTATTTGGCCCTTTTCCCTTGCAGCTTTTAATATTTTTTCTTTGTTCTGTGTGTTTTGTGTTTTGATTATTATGTGCCGGGCAGTTTGTCTTTTCTGGTCAATTCTATTTGGTGTTCTGTAGGCCTCTTGTATGTTTATAGGCATCTCTTTCTTTAGATTGGGGAAATTTTCTTCTATGATTTTGTTGAGAATAGTTTCTGGGCCTTGGAGACTGATATCTTCTCTTTCTTCAATGCCTATTATCCTCAGATTTCTTCTTTTCATGGTGTCCTTAATTTCTTGGATGTTTTGTGTCAGGAGTTTTACAGATTTTGCATTTTCTTTAGGGTTGCTTCAGGATCTGTGATTGTATCTTCTAGACCTGAGATTCGTTCTTCCATCTCTTGGATTCTGTTAGAAAATCTCACCTCTGTGTTGCTCGCCTTCTTCTCTGAGGTCTCACGTTCTCGTTTTTCTTCTGTCTGTGTGTTTATCATTAAATCCATTTTCATCTTCAGATCTTGAACTGATTTTTTTTTTATTTCCTTCATCTGATTGTTTGTATATTCCTGAGTTTCTTCTATTGCCACTTTATCGGTCTTCAGAGCTTGAACCATCTTATTTATTTCTTTCATCTGGTTGTTTGCATTGTCCTGAAATTTTTCCAGTTCCACAAAATTATGGAACGCTTCATGAATTTGTGTGTCATCCTTGTGCAGGGGCCATGCTAATCTTCTCTGTATAGTTCCAATTTTAGTATATGTGCTGCCGAAGCGAGCATGCACTTTTTTTTTTATGTCAACAATTGACTAATGATTACTGCATCACCAACTATAAGCCTGTTTGTCTTTTCCAGGCTCCTTTTCACCTTTTGTAAAAAGATTAAATGTGAGATGTTCATTCTGACTATATTTGTTCCAGAATAACTGCACCCAACACTATTTTGCTGATTTCCTCTTTGCCATTTAAATAGAACTATCTCTGCTCTAGCAAGATCCTAGAATGGTTGGCTTTCCAAAACGGTCTTATGGGTTGCTTGCAATTATGTTTGTAGCATTTCCTGTTCTGATAATATGTGAACATGTACAGAAATGAGATGCTTTTATACACCCTGCTCTTCAAGACCAAGTTATGCTCTTGAGACTTTAATACTATTCATGAGTGATGCTATACAGCTCGTTAAACTGCCTCACTCCTTCCATATGGAAATGCTTTGCCTAAAACTGTTCCCTGGGGTGAAAGAAAAAAAAAAGAGGAAATTATTTTTAAAATATGTTGGGAGTTTTACAGGGACATGCTATATACTGTACACTCAAATGACAGGTCCGAATGGGCTGTGATGACCTAAGACTTTAATCCTGTGATTTAGACTGACGTTAAAATCTTAACTTCTCAGTACAATGGTGTAATAAGGTGGGATGCAACGGTTAATGTTGCTTTCAGAATTTATTTTAAGAAAATTGATATAGGATTATTTTTATCATTGAGAAATGTGATTTTTATGGTCATAGCTTTGAAAATGAAAACATTATGTAACAAGATAAGCGTAGAAATGTACAACAAACAATGAGTATGGTTAAGAGCTAATTAGATGCAGAGATATTCCTGAGTCACTCTGGTTAGAAAAATGTGTAGATATTTGGAGGAAATGGTTGTTATTAGATAAAAATTAATATGGCACTGTAAAGAAAATATTGCTTCAGTTTCTGGTAGCTTGCTCAAAAATACTGAGAAACATGTCAGATCTCAAAATAATCCAAGACAAGGGGCCTAGAACACAAGTCAGGACAAATTAAATTTTCTTAGCCAACAGAGATACCCATGGAGTTGAAAGCACCAGCAGACAGGGCTCACAAACAGCACCTTGGAGACAGTGACATCAGCTTTATGGGAGATGTTAAAACCCAGTGACTGGGTTTTTCACACCATGTATCCTATACAATAACAATAAAAAGTAGCATTATAGCTTTTCACATGATGTTTACTACTCAAGCAAAAGAATAATGTAATTTAGTAAACAAAAGTAAAGCCGATGCATGCGAGGTCAAACAATAGTATGTATGTTTCTTTTCCCTCATTTTAGCTTTACTTCACTGCTCTACACCAGAATTAATCTGGCATTTGTTCATAGGAATAATAAGTAACTAATTCTTATGATGACCAAGTCTCTTATTTAACAGCTCTCTTCTCAATGAACAGAATCATCCAAGATCAAACCAAATTAACCTTGAAGTGCAATGGTAGAGACTACTTGACCGCTATGTTTTAAAACCTTACAAGTTCAGAAAGTACTGATGCATAATGTGATAAGGAAATAGTACAAGAAAATAAATTAATGTAAAATTTCCTTTATCAAAAAGCCTTTCCAAACAAAGCAGCTGAATCTAACAGTGTGTTCAGTGGCATTCTTGTGCAATTTCCCTGTTCAGCATGGACAAGTAACGGTCCACAAATTTGGTAGCCATCTGTGAATTACATTTGGAGTATCACAACTTAAAATACATAAAAGGTGTATAACACACATTTTGTAAGTTGGATTATGATAAATATTTGGTCAGGGTAGTTACAGTGTGTGTTCAGTGTTTCTAAGTTCTGTAAGTTCTCTTTGAGTTTCGTATATACATATGTACAACACGTAAAGTAGGTTAAATAGAAATCTCTGAAGCAATTATATTCTGGAGCCTATGAATATGACTTTGGTAGTGTGAAAATGTCTTTGTGGATATAATTAAAAATCAGAGATGAGGTCATCTTTGATGATTTGGGTCAGCTGTAGATATAATGTCAAATATCATTACTTGAGACAGAAGGGCATGAGGCACAGGGGAAAAGTAGAGAAGAACGTGTAAGGAGGCAGGGAGAGGTCATGGTTACATGCACAAAAAGCTGAAGAACATTTGTAGTTACCAGGAGGTAAAACACCCAGGAAGCATTTGGCGCTGGAGCCATGGAAGAGAAACCAACCTCTGTAGCTCTTAGACAATGTATTGCTGTTGCTCTTAGCCATTCTCACAGGCTAAAGAACACAATTTCCTAGCCTTTTACACTTTTAACAATGTCTAAAAATATTTTCTCCATGTTCTATAGAAATATAATTTTGGACTTCCAGTACCAGAAATGAAAAAGCAAGTGAATAATAAATGAGTAAATGAATGAAATAGGAGGATAGTGCATAAGTATTGATATTTTGTGGGATTCTACCGTCTTGGAAATATATGGTCACAATTATCTGTAGTCAACACTGCTGCGGTTACCCTCATGAGATGCTCACAAAATTGGGCCCATTAGTCTTTCTTCATGAGTGGGAAGTGCGGGGCTTAAGAGAGGATGCAAGGAAAGCTCAAAAGGTTGTGCACTGAAAGTGTGAGATCTGCCTTCTTGTGGAGACATTATAGACGTGGAACAAGTGCTGGAGGAAGACTTTCTTCAGTGGTGTAGCCAGCCGTGAGTCACTCACGCTCTTGCTGCTAAGTCCTCAGCCATGTTCCTTAACTAACTCTAAACAAACTCATTGGCTCAAGATAAACTTGGATGGAGTAATTTCTTTGGTCTGCCATTAGTGCCTTAAGTGGCATAAAAAGGTACTTGTTCACATAGCCCAAGTAAAACGAACACGGCCAAAATAAATTTTAGAGGAAGACTATTTGAAAAGTATTGAAAAGAAAAGAGTTGTAATTCTTATTTCTAAAAGTTCTTGTTAGTACAACAGCAGGCTCTCTTCTGTTTAGTTCAAATGAAAATTGGGAATTAAAGTACCTTCTTGTGAAAATATTTGCAGAAGACTTTTGTAAGTGAAAAGGACATCTTCCACATAATTTCATAACTTGGACATAATGTAGTTATGTTATGTGCTAAGTGTTTCTAAGTTCTCTTTGCTCTGCATATATGCACAATCACATGCTTTAGTATGTAAAAATATATTTGTTATCAGCAGAGGTATTTCAAAATGGTAGTGATATTCTCTCTGGTCATTTAAGTGACAGACGTTCCTCCACTGCCCTGCCTCCATTTCTTAAGTTGATTTGGAAAGAGTTTGGAACGCATTAAATTTAGCTCAACACTTCATGTTTTTTTTACTCTTCCCCTTTAAAGTGGAAGTAATAGTTTAAATTGTCATTACAGGGAATCTCAACCCGTAGACTTTGGGTTTCAAACCCACTGGAAATAAAACCCTTTCGGGGTCTCTCACCAATATCACTTTTCCCCTTTCTCCAAGCATTTATCCTATATTATCGCTGCGTATGCTTGCACCTGCATGATACGCTCACGTTCACCGCTGGAACTGCCAAGAAGTGCCTCGGAGTCACCACGGTCCTGTTAGAATCCGCCAGGCTCTCTCTGTCTGTGAAACATCTGCTTCCACTGATTCTGCGGCAGCTGACATGATCTAATAGTAAAGTAAGCGCTGCAGCATTCAATCGTACAAAAGGGGCTTTGAGCAGAATGATAAATGACCTAAATTAGATGACGATTTTTAAGTACCTAATTTTAACCTTGCCCAATAATGAATGCTTTTTCTTCAAGGTTCTTTGCACCTGTCGCTCTTGGCAAGTGAGTAAAACCCGTCTGTTCGCTGTTCAGTTCAGGCCCCATTCTCCACAGATTGTTAAGCGGAGCCCAAAAAGGCTGGAGCCAAGCAGCAATGCGGCCTTTAAGATCATTCTTTTCTTTTATGTTTCCTCCAATTTTTTGTAGTATCAAAGGTAAATTCTCTTTCCAGAGAGAGATGTACACACATAGTAGGAATAAAAAAAATCACATACAGCCACATAAAATATTAAAGAAGGTTCACTTTTCAAACACACTTCAAATTAGATTATCCAGTGCTTTGTTTTCCCAAAAGAGGTTCACACACAGAAAGAAAAGCATTTTATTGGAGCTTTATATTTAAAAATCTGTATCATGAAGTTAACGTGTATAATGTATACAGTTGTTTTTTTTTTCATGCTTTTATTTTTGAGATTATAATATAATTGCATTTCTCCCTTCCACATCTTCCCTTCAAATGATCCCACATACCCCTCCTTGCCTCTCTTTCAAATTCTGGGCTCTTTTAAAAAACTGATATTGTATTTTATATGTATATGTATTGTACATAAATATTCCTAATTATGTCCTGCTAAGTCTGTATAATATTACTTGCATGAATATGTCTTCAGATTACCATTCAGTATAAGATATCCAGTGCCTTGATCTTCCACATCAAAGACTGTTTTTCCTTCTCTCGGAGTTCCTTAGCTGCCTGTAGCTCTTTGTGTAGGGTCCAGGCGTTGTGAATGTTCTCACCCACTCTAGCATCTCCATTACCTTGACAGTAATGGACATCTATCTAGTCTTCAACATCTTTGACATTACTCCTGTGAGCCCATTTTCACACCAATATTGGGAATAGTGTGTGTTTACAATCTTGAAGGCACTGTAGTAATAGTAATAATAATGATAATGAAAGTAATAATAATAATATCCAGGAAGAAATTCTTTCAGAGTAATGTAACATATCCTTTGTTTTCCAAACAAATTTACTCAAGCAAGTTTCGTCAGGACAGTAAGGATTGTGTTTCAGATGTTGTAACTGCATGTAGAAGGTGGTGTCTAAATTGATGTGTAAAGTTGTGTTTTGATTTTTATCATGTTTTAAAACATGCCTATATAATACTCTTAATATAAAAATATATTGGAAATAGGTAAAGATTAAAAGACTAAATATTAATTTCTTTTGTAAACATTTAGTAACTGATTTTAAGATGATTTTTCTTCATTTTCATTGCAGAAGATATTATTTTATTTCCCTGATCTTTTCTTTCTCCTTTTCTTTTCATCTTTTGTTCTTTCTTTTGTTCCCTCTTTCTCTCTTTAGTTTCTTCTTTCCTTATTTGAATAGGTATTGGTTTATGCCCTCTCAACATAACTTAAGGTCTGGTCTCACTATGCACCTCTACCTGGCCTTGAACTAATGTTTCTCCCAGATATTAGCACCTCAGGCATGTGCTGCCAGGTCCAATAATTTTCTTAATTTAAACGGTTTTATTTTTATAATTAATATATAACAGTTCTGAAGATGTATATATAATACGTGTTTTTCTATACATCTTGATCATTATATATTTGTGGATAATGTGTGCTGATTAGAGCACAACTTTTAGGAGATCAAGGTCATCTCTTTCTAGTGCGTCATAAAGTTTATGTTATAATAGTTTATGTTATTTACTGTAAAATATCCTACTAATAAAGAGAGTTCATTATTATGATTATATACAATTAAATTAAAATTTTTGCAATCAAAACCCATGTTGTAATACTGAAGCATAAATCTTTTAAAACCTTTTAACTAGTACATGAAATGTGCACACTCATGTGATACCACAGAATGCTTGAACACATGCATGTGTTGTTCAGTATTCAGAGTAGTGTGTAAAGACATTAATATTCTGAGATAATTATCATTTTGTGGTTAAAAACGTTCAAAACTTCAGGGAAGGCTCCTGGGAAGACAAGTGTGACTCCGGCTGAGACTCCTAGCAGTAGGTCACATGAAGACTGAAGTGGCCAGCTTCTAACCAGACAGAACTTCTATTGGAAGGAGGGGAACACCAATCTACCCACAAAACTTTTGACTCAAAATTTGTCCTGCCTACAAGAAGTTTGGGGATAAAGATGAAGCAGAAATTGAGGGAATGGCCAACCAGTGACTGCCCCAGCCTGAGACCCACCCCATAGAAGAAAGCAAATCCCCGACACTATTAATGATACTCTGCTATGCTTCCAGACAGGAACCTAGTATATCTCTCCTCTGAGAGGCACAACCCAGTAGAGGATCAAGACAGATGCTGAGAGTCACAGCCAAACATTATAGGAACATTTGGAGGGTACAAGAACTCCACAAAAAGACCAACAGAGTCAACTAACCTAAGCCCACAAGGACTTACAGAGACTGAAGCACCATCCAAAGAGTGTGCATGGTCTGGAAAGCTTGGTCTTCACGTGGGTCCCCTAGGACACGGAGCGGGGCCTGTCTTTGACCTGGACTCTGTTGCCCGCTTTTGGAGTATTCTACCCTAGGGAGGCTGCCTTGCCTAGCCTCAGTGGAAGAGAATGTGCTCAGTCTTGATGCAACTTGATGTGCTGGGGTTGATACAGAGGAGTCGGGGAGGCTCTCCTTTTCTGAGAAGGAAGAAAATGGAAGGATGCAAGCGTGGGACTGGGAGGAGAGGAGGGAGAGGACTATGATCATTATGTAAAGTAAATAAGTAAATGAACATAAAAATATATTCAAATCCTCTCATCCACCTTTAAAATAAGATGATTCCTGTATTATACAGAAAGGCTTTTGCTTTTGAAAAATTTATTCTCAACTACTTTGCAGAAAAGTCTTTTCATTGCAGAGTTCACAAACTGTGTAAGATTAATGATTAGTTTTCTCCTTGGTGTTACTATCCAGTAGGGAAGAAGCTTCCAGGCCAGTATCAGTTTTATTTCTCCTTGTTATATGACTCAAATATGTAGATAACTAGTACCACCATAATAGCCTATAATGCTTAGGAGTGTGTGCGACCTCATAGTCGAAATTCCAAAGGAAATAAAACTTGGTTTTTAATTTTTAGCCTATAATATCTATCTATTAGGATTATTGTTTCCCCATTATAGAATATAGAATGATTCCAATCTAACTCCCCCCCCTCTCTCTCTCTGTGTGTGTGTGTGTGTGTGTGTGTGTGTGTGTGTGTGTGTGTCTGTTTTAGGAAGCTGTGAATGTAGTAGGCTTTTGAATTGGCAGCTGACCATGCCGGGAGAAAGTCACTTTAATAATATCACTTTCCTGGTAGGTTGACCACACTCTAGTGGAAGACCATTGTGGGTATGGAGCATACCTTGTTATCTTCATATAATTCCCCATGGAAGTACTACTCTACCAGTCTGCTCAGGCTGCAATGGTAAACACACAAGAATCACATTGGTCCCTTCTACTTCTTTTTTTTTAGGCTAGTTCTAAGTTTTAATTTCATATTCATTCCATCTTAGATTCTACTGCAGTATGAGCCAAAAATACTACTTTTCTCAGACTATATCAAAATTTTTAAAAATATTTATTTAATTAACTTATTCAGATTACACCTCAATTATTATCCCCTCACATGTATCCTCCCATTCCTCCCTCCCTCCCTCTTTCACCCTATTCCCCTCCCCTAAGTCTGTGGCCGAAGGGTATCTCCTCTCCCGCCATATATGGTCACAGTCTATCAAGTCTCATCTTGGTACCCTGCTTATCCTTTCTCTGAGTGCTACCAGGCCTCCCCACCAAGGGGAAGTGGTCAAATATAAGGCAGCAAAGTTCATGTCAGAGTCAGTCCCTGCTCTCCACATAACTGTGGAGAATGTCCTGTCCATTGGCTAGATCTGAGCAGGAGTTCAATGTTTACTGCATGTATTGTCCTTGGTTAGTGCAGCAGTTTGAGCAGACCCCGCTCAGTCCAGATCCACCCAAAATGATGTTCTTGTAGGTTTCTAGGACCCTCTGTATCCTTCTATTTCCCCATTCTCCGATACTTCTCTCACCTAGAGTCCCAATCGGAAGTACTCGCATTTATCCCAATCTCCTGGTAAATGAATACTTTCATAGGACATCACTCTTGACCTAGTGTCGAATTATAAATGAGTATACACCATGTGAGTCTTTCTTGGTCTGGGTTAACTCACACAGAATGATCATTCCACCCATTTCGGGATATCCTTGTTTTTAATAGCTGAGTAGTATTCCATAGTATAAATGTACCACAGCTTCTTTATCCATTCTTCTACTGAGGGACATTTAGGTTCTTTCCATGATCTGGCTATTATGAATAAGGCTGCTATGAACATGGTTGAGCATATGCCCTTGTTGTGTGGTGGAGCATCTTCTGGGTATATTCTGAGGAGTGGAACAGCTGGGTCTTGAGGAAGCCCTATTCCCAGTTTTATGAGAAAGCGCCAGATTGATTTCCAAAGTCATCGTACAAGTTTGCATTCCCACCAGCAATGAAGATCCCCTCTACTTCTAAATAATTACACCTTGACATCTAAATACAACCACCTCATAAAAGATCTGCAGGCTGCCGTAGTAAATGGCTTACTCTGAGTTGAGGCAACAGAATTTCAGATAAGTTTTGAACACCATGTTAAAACTTAAGAAAGGGCCCAAAAAGAATTGGAACATATCAACACGACACAGAAACAACAAAAGCCACAACCAGGCAAGTATGAAAAAAGTTGATTATCAGAATATATAATACTCAAATTTTCATCTAATCATATCCCTTAAACATAGCGATAGATGATAGAGATGCATTCTAACTTAAAGAATGCAGTGTATGCGTTACTTCACATACACAAAAGAAGGAAGAATGAGTTGAACAGAAGAAAAAGCTAACCTTTAATTACCAGATGGAAAGGAGAGGAATTAAGGAATTAGATAGTCACTCTAGACAACCGCGACATGAAGAATATTACAGTATTCAAGTAAATTATTAAATAAATAAATTCAACAAATATAAATAAATTCAAGGCATAACTCACGGAAACATTTTATATCATATTATTTCATCACAAACTACGTTTATAAATGAAGAAAAAAAATAAAGGCAGATGTCTGTAATCACAGAACTCAGGAAGGCAGAGGCATGTGGGAGATCTCTATGAGTTCAAGGCCAGCCTGGTGTACAAAGCAAGACCAGGACAGGCAAGGCTACAACACAGGGAAACCTTCTCTTGAAAAGAAAAAAGAAAAAGAAAAAAGAAAAAGAAAAAGAAAAGGCAAAATTCCTGTACAGAAACTTGAGAATCTTCTGAATGCTTGCTTCTGAATGTTGTGGCTATTAAAAGGGTATAATGAGAAACACACAGCCATAAATTTGATGTGACATCTGTCCCAATTAGCTCACCTGAAGGCATACGTAAAGAAACAACAAACAAACATAACAGAGAATATTACACACTAATACTGGCCTTATGTTTTCAAAAACATCAAGGGCATGCAAGTCAAGGAGCGGTAAGAGAGTAACACACTAGAGAGCTTTAAGAACAAAGTGAGCTGCAAGGCCTAGGATTCAGCCCAGCAGGACAGTGTTACAGTGACTCTCAAACCATGAAAGAGACTCTCTACATGAGCAGACTGAAGTACTTAAATATTTTATATTTTGAGATTGTTCCAAGATATATTTTAAAGAGAGAGATGGAAAACCATTAAAATAAATGAGAATGTTAAAATTATGGGACTTGGGGATAGTGTGTAGGGACAAACAGGAAAGATAATAAACAGATGACAGAAGATAACTATATCAATATCTATACACATACATGGATGTTTAATTTTCTATTGTAAATATACAAAACCAAGATGAATTTTTTGAAAAGATACCCATAAATTAAAATTAAACAAATGATTCTAATTTTATATGAAGTTCATTTTATATAATGACTTCAAAACACAGAGATTTGAATGGAGATATACTGTAAAAATGAAAATGGACTCCAACAAAATTAATACTTCCTCTTGGGTCATTATTTTATGGCAGTGATGTTATTCGTATTCTGAATCTGGTGTGTGTGTGTGTGTGTGTGTGTGTGTGTGTGTGTGTGTGTGTGTGTGTGTTTACATACACCATGAAATTACCCAATATTCAACTGTGTTTGTGTACATCAGAAATGTAAACAAGGATGAAAGTTTGTGGGAATATTATCCACCCATCTTCTTTTGCTATCTGCCTTTCCCTCCAACTGTTCCTTGAAATTGAATCTATATCTGCTGTGACTCTTTTCTAGTTTCTGTTTTGTCAATTAATTTTGTTTGTGTTTTATTGCTGTCAACACATACCTACTAATCAGCTGGAGATGTGGTCTTCCCCAGGGAAGAACACATCAATTGGTTGCCCATTGTCAAATGGTCAGCCTTAAGACACACATACGAGTAACATTATATGGGTTGAATGGGTTATACGCAGGAAAAAAGAGGCAATGAATTTAATGGAGATTGGGAATGGGGATATAGGCAGATAAGAGGAAGGAAAGGAAAGTGCACAATATTGTAGTTATGTTATAGATCAAAAATAAAAAACTTTTTAATTTTTTTTTTTAAATTAGGAACTTCATCTGCCAGGTTACTATACCCCTAAAGTCCTTATAATTAAATAGGAGCCCAAGCCCCAACACTACCACTCAGATCATCTTCACTCTCCTAAATAGTTTTCACTCTCGGTGCATGAAATGGACACCCACATCTGATAATTTTCATTTCCTGACTTTTTTGTGTTGTTTTTGTTCATTTTGCTTCTCATGGTGCCTCACATCAGTCTATCACTCTTTGTGTTTCCTAGAATATGTTTTACATTGTGCTATCTGGTTCTTACTGACTTCATGGAGATGAACTGAGAAATGAAGTCTGTCAGTGTTTACACAGAAAAGAACAAAAGGAACATAGTTTTCAGCTTCTTGTTTGAAGCAAAAGTCATCAGCTGGTCACAAAACTCAATCATAGACACAAGACTCTAGGACCATATAAGACACAAGGGAACTTCTTCAGGCAGTACCTGATCTCAGTCACTTCCTGCTGATATAGCAAATATAAACGGCAAGTTCTTTCTTTAAAATCTGAAGCCCAAAACTCCGAGGTTAAGGTTCACAGCATCTGGTGTCAGGTGCAGAACTATTTCCTAGTTCTTACGGTGAAAAGAAAGGAGAGTCAGTCAATCTCCCTCTCTCTCTCTCTCTCTCTCTCTCTCTCTCTCTCTCTCTCTCTCTCTCTCTCTCTCTCTCTCTCTCATACTAACACACATACATGAACACATTTGGGTTAGGGAAATGGCTCATTGGGAATGAAATTCAGGTTTCCACAAAAAGCAAGGTAAGCTAGCAAGTGTTTGTAATCCCAGTGTGCCTACAGCAAGATAGGCAGTCAAAACAAGAAGCTTTCAGGGCAGGTAGCTTGGTATATACATTGGTGAATAAGAAGAGGCTCTGCCTCAAACATGATGGACAGCGGGAACTAACATATTTCCTCTGAGCTCTACATGTGCACTCTGACATGTGCACATTCACACACACTTTCATATACAAACATGTCAAACACACACATGCATACACATATGCATGCATGCATATACACATGTACACATGAAGATGGTCTCACATTTTCTCATTCAATAGGTACTTCTGAAATATTATGTCTTCCCTAATATTCAGTTTCAGTATAAGAATTTGGGAAGACATCAATATTCAGTCCATTAATACCAAAAACCTACTTTGTAAGTGTTTTATTGGACCAGAGAGTTGGCTCAGCAACAAAGAGCTCTTGATGCTCTTGCAGAGGACACAGGTTTGGTTGTTAGCACCAAGTAGAGGCTCACAGTAGTCTGTGACATCAATTCCAGGGAATACAACACCCTCTTCTGACCTCTTTAGGCACCAGGCACACAGATGAGACACCCACCTACATGCAAGCAAAGCAGTCATACATAGAAAAACATAAATACATTTATGTTTTTAAAAAGTTTAACCAACTCTTATGGATTAAATTTTTAAAACTGAAATTAACACTTATTTTTTCTCACCTCTTTTTAAAATTTCAGATTTTTGTTCTCACTCTGGAAGGTGGTTGTTATAAATAGAGGGGAGTGGAGCTAATTACACAGCAAGAACACTAAGGCAGAAGAGCATGGTGGGCTATCAAACTACTGCTCCATCCTCACTAATACAGGACAGTCCCTTTTTGGGGGATTGGGTGCCACAGAATTAAAAAGTTCAGAATGTCATCCACATAACTTGGACTTACTTTTTTTTTTTTTTGCTATAGTGATTTATAAGTAGATTTGAAGATAACAGCCTATTGTTTGTCTTTTTCTTTTTTATAAGCACACAGAGTAATAATCTATTAATGGCTAAAATGCTTTCCCATAACCAAATCTTATAAGATTATTTTTCTAAGATTATATATTTAGCATACTGAAGAGGAATGGCATAAATCAGACAACAATGGAAAGTTTTAGAGCTGACAGAGATCCAAGACATAATCAAACTTAATCTCCTTTCAAAATATTTATTTGTTGTCATGTAAACAGAATGTAAAAAGTTCAACTTCCAGGCTCCCCTGCCAGATCTTTTTTAATGCACGTTTGAAGAATGTTTAAAAAAAAAAAAAAAAAAAAAAAAAAAGATTTAACTGAACTACTAGTGTCCCGAACTTGAGATTTCCCTTGGTATTTCATGACAAGATAAATAAAGAAGTTATCATCATGGAGAAAAGTAATTAAAGAAAGAAGGAAGGGACAATGTGAAGTTGCATCCCAGGCTGCACTTGTATATTTGGTCTACACTTAGTAATAGCAGTGAAAAGTTGACTTCAGTTTTCCTACTTTGTCTAAATAAAGTGACATCTTAGAGAACATCTTATAAAAGACAAATTCTGGAAAGCTTTACTCACAGAGGATGAGGAGATGGAATGAACATTCAGTAATAAAAGACAGTCATCCATCAAAGGTCAATAGTAGCACATTTGCAAAAGAAGGAATAGCAGCAGAGTTATTTTCCATTTTCCTATAAAATGTCAAAGAAATACTGTAAGTGAACTCCATAAAGCCTTTGGCTAAGTTACAATTATAAATCACAACCATAAAAATATTGCTAAGGAATTTATAAAGATTTTATTTTATTTTCTATATTATTGGTTTTTCATGAAAATTTCAGGAAAGACATGACAACAGTCCCTCTGCATAAGTTCTTATGTCAGACAAGATGAGTCTTCACGTGTTCTAAATATATACTGTGTAGTAAAAAATCAATATACATTACTCTAGCCAGTAAAACTCTTTAAACAGTATGTGACTGTTTAGTGTTTGTCATTTATGGTACGAGATAGATACTGTATCTAGAACTTTCTCAACAGCTACTAAGTAATTATGCAATGTAAATTTATATAAAGGTTTTAATAATTTAATCTGAAGATATGCTGAAAATAGTCTCTCATTATTAAAGATATATAGCAAAAGAATTTTAATAAGACTAAAAGTTCACCAAAGTCAAATTTGCCAATCAAAATCATTTAAATAAAATATAAAAGCTGTGTTCAAGTGCATTTCATGGAGCCTTTTACAGTGCCATGTGCAGCA
The DNA here is from genome assembly GCF_903995435.1 of Acomys russatus. Taxonomy (NCBI): domain Eukaryota; kingdom Metazoa; phylum Chordata; class Mammalia; order Rodentia; family Muridae; genus Acomys; species Acomys russatus. The sequence continues at coordinate 44,110,872 of NC_067144.1, read as the reverse complement.
GGCATTGAGTGTAAGGGACCCTGAGGGTCTCAGGAGCACCTTCTCATGCTCATTTCAACAAGATGCCATGTTATATTATTTTCCCCCAAAGGCACAAAATATTAAAAATGAATACAAAGAAAAAATACAGAGCACCTGCACTCCTCTGTATTCCTACCGGCCATCAATCTGACTGGCAGACAAAGACTCTGGCAAGCCTAAGGTCCTCAGGAAATAAGACTCAGCAGATGCTGTTGGCCAGCCCTTCCACTCCATGAACCTATCCCTTGACTGCTGAAGTCATCATGCCTTTCAAATAATATCCCAGCAAGCATCTGCTGAGAAGCTAAAGTCTTATTCATATAAATGTCATATTCTTCCATCTTCTAGCGGACATCTGGCAACTTTTCAAATACCATGAAGTGCCATTAACATAAAAGCTGTAAGCAGAAAGAGTTTGCGTCCCTATGTGTCACAAGGGAAAGGCTTGAGACTTGAATCTTCCTGCTGTTTAAATATCATTGGCTAGATAGTGAGCACTAGTTCCTTGGTTTCGTCCTACTTCTCCCCTACTTGTAAAGCAACTTTCTGATGTCAAAGAGGCGTGACGATGCAATACTTCTCTAAATTCTTCAGGTGAATAAATGCCAAACTTGCTCAAATTTTTATTCCATGCTTTCCAGCTTTTTTCACCCCTTCTAATCATTTCAATAAGCATAGGGGCCAGAAACATGGCTCAGTAGAGATTGCCAGCAAGTCTGAAAACCCAGTTCAATCTGCTGACCTCACATGGTATAAGGAAAATATGAACCCTGAAAGTTGTGCTCCAGCCTCCACAGGTGTACCTTGGCACACATGCACACACACACACAAATGAATACAAACAAACAAATAATAAATAAGTGAGTACAATAGAAAGTGTGAAGATAAAACACTATAGACATAGAGCAAGGGCAACACATTGGTTTTTATCATGAGTGCTTTAAAGTGTTGAGGTCTCTGAGCTGACTATAGAAATACTCAATTGATTTGCATCTCTAAATCTATATCTAGTTGTTTTTTCTAATGCTATATGATAGAGTGCTGAACATGAACCCCTCCAGGAGAGACATAACTATTTCCATATGCAGTACACATCTGGTTAGGAAGTGGAATCTTTCTCTGCACATTTATCAAGACCAAAGACTTCAATCAACTAGCTGCTGGTTGTTGGGGTTTTTTTTTTTCCTAAAAACTTTCCCACTCATAACACCATTATCCTTTACTTTCTAAGCAATGGAGAGAGTGGGTGGGCACTGGTCATGATTGACCAGGGCTTGGCCTATGCCTGTCATGTGTTGTGTGTAATGACTAGTCTGCTCTCTCTCACACTAGGAACAAATGCTAAAGAATCAAATTAGGTGAAGAGCATTTGACCCACCCCAAATGAGGGTTTGCTTTATGTAAAACTTATTTAGAAGTCAAATTTTCTGAAACTTTCACAACTTCTAAATGAATAATGTTCAGCTTTGGCTTAGTAACATATGACACTGAGAATAGTGTTAACCATTGCTTAGCTAATGTTATGCAGACAGTGGGAATTTTGCTTTTGAAATGCATTATAGGAATATTGCCATAAAGTGATTCCACATGACTATGATATAGTCATATGCTAAGGCTGGGGGGAGGTTACATTTTGTCTTATAATGTATCTCTGCAATAGGTGTCATTATTTCCAATGCATGAATGGGGAGGTTAAGGTGTAGAGAGAAGAATAAATAACTTCTAGAAGGACTATAAGTAATTTACTGAGAGTCCATTGCTCAAAACTAAAATTACCTAGATTTGAACTCAGGACCTCCTGTTATCAATTCCATGTTTTCAATTATTTTGTAACGTTACTACATCTTACTTTGTAATGCCCCTTTCAATCCCAGTATATTAGAATTGCAATTTCTGTATCATCTAAAATTTTTAATAGTCTTACTTTTACATCATTGAAATATTTGTGAACTATGAATTATATTTACATATTTTATTATAACCATTTTATTTTTTAATTGTTTCATGATAATTATTACCTAGTAAATATTTTCACATATATACATATATATATATGGTCTTATTGCCTTTATATTTTAACTATTGTTTTAATACAGTAACATTTTCTCAAGTTATATATAATAAAAGATCTCCATGTGCTTGGCTTACATATTAGTTCTTAGGACTTTAGTAAACAGCATATGTTTTATAAGAACTTAAAATTTGATGTACAAATTATTTCATTTTCTTGAAGTTACAGGTCCGCTAAGTGAAAAGTGGAATCCAGCTCATTCAGAATTTGTACTTTTTAAGATTAAAATTCTTTAGTTTATAAACTACACTTCATATTGTCTTTTAAAATTTTTTATTGTTTGGCAGTTTCATGCAACTATATTCTATACTTTCTTTATTTTCACTCATTCTTTTCTCCCATCCCCTCTTTCCTACTGAAACATATCTTACAAACAAATCAGCTCCTAAATTTAGGTCTTCTTTTTGTGTGGCACCACTGAGTTTAATTAGAGCTGCTTGCAGAACTGCGGCTGGGGAGTCTTTTATGGGAACATAAAAAAAAAAAATATCAGGACCTGCATCATTGAAGAAAATTACACCCCCCCCCTCCAAGGAATCAGTAATTTCCAATAATCCTTTATGGAGGGGTGGGACCTCCTTGGTCCCTCTCTCATCCACGAAGAAATGTTGACAGACTAATCTAGTGTAAATAAACATAGTTGCACCGAGGTTATCAGTGAAATGGCTATGCCCTGTTCAGCAGACATCTTTTAAAATTTTATTTATATTTTTCAACTTACATACTGAACACACCCCTCTCTCCTCTGCTCTCTCCCACCCTCTTACTCTTCCCCTCTCCCCTTCTCCCCAGAAAAGGGGAGTTCCATCCCCTCTTACCAACACACCCCAGGACATCCAGTAGCGTAGCAGCATCAGGACAATATGCATCCTCTTCCACTGAGACCAGACAAGGCAGCCCAGCTAGGGGCAAGTGATTTAAAAGCAGGCAACAGGATCCATGTCAGAGACATTACCCCGTGCCACTTCCTAGGAGACCCACACAAAGACCAAACTGTTCATCAGCTACAAATGTGTAAGGACCTCAAGTTAGACCAATCATTGGTTGGCCAGTCAGTCCCATAAGATCTGAGTCACGATTGCCCTCAGTGCGTCATACAGGCAGGACAGGTTGTGGGTTGAAGCTTTTGTAGTTGCGGTCCTGTCCCAGCCCCAACACGGTGAGCCTTGTCTGGTTACAGAAAATAGGAGGTTTAGGCTCCACATCCTCCATTACTAGAAGTGCTTGCCATGGTCACTCTCATAGATTCCAGTAAGTTTCCACTGCACTAGGTTCCCACATCACGCACCAAGAGGCCAACTTTTCCAATTCTCTCTCTCCATACGCTCTCTCTCCGTCTCTCCATCCTGCTCTCTGCCAACCTGCCCTTAGTACAATCACAAATCTGCTCTATTTCTGCTTCCAAAAGAGACCCATTATTCCAACCTAGTCTTCTCCTCTTTATCTAACTTCTCTGGGTCTGTGGATTGTATTATCTACTTAGAAGTGAGTACATATTTTAAACTTGTTATTTATTCTTTGAGAACACTGCACACTGTATTTTGATTATTCATCCTTTCCCCCCCCCAACTCCTCTTAGAACCTCCCTCACCTCTTTACCCAACCTACCTCTTCCCACTCCTATCCACCACCACCCCTACTCTCATCTATCTCAAAAAATGCAATGGAAAAGATCCAGTAAAATTTATATTGGCCAACTATTCCTAAGTATGAAGCCTGCCCAGGAATCCATATATGAGGTGTCACTCCATTGAAGAAAACTGACTTCCCATCTGCCACCAGCTATCCAGTACCATAGCTCCAAAGCTAAGGGTGGGACTTTTATGTCCATCCCTACTCCATGTTTGGATTTTTGTCTGGCTTGAGCTTGAGCAGGGTTTGTACACCTCTGCCTCTTAAACGTTTTCTACTTCCTCTTCCATATACATCCATGAACTTCAAGGGGAAAGGTGTGATGTATCAATAACATTTATGGTTAAGAAACTTGACGTCTATTTTTCTATGTATTGAGCAGTTGAGAGTTTCTATGTTAATGCATCTACTGCAATCAAAATCAGATGGCAATCTGAGAAGTGCACTGATCTATAGGTACAACAGTGTTTCACTAGGGGTCATTTTAATGCTATATCTGGTTATCAGAATAGTATTAGTTGGTTTTCCCCTAGGACCCATGGCCTATCTAGTCTTAGGTTTATTGCCATATTGGCAACTTTAGATATTCAGTCCATGGTACTTATTTGTCCTCCTTCCAATTACTTTAAGTAGCTGGTTATTCCCATAACATTTGTGTCACTATTAGACAAGTTGGCATATCTTGTGAGGTAGGTCATTACTGCAGCTCACAGTGTTCACAGATGGGTAAGATTGCACAGCACCAGTCACTATGAGCACTACACAGTAGAAAGGAAGCTCCCAGGTGAATACCAGCTAGATTTCTCCATGTTGTGTGGATCAAGTATGTTGTGTCTTCAGTGTAGATAACACTAAAGTAGCAGATTATTGCCAAGGTTATTGGTTACTTTCATAGCGTTTCTATTGCTGCAACTAAAATCCATGACCAAAAAGCAAGTTGAGGAGGAAAGGGTTTATTTGGCTTACAAGTCCACATTGTTGTCCATCACTGAAGGAAACCATGACAGGAACTCAAGCAGGGCAGGATTCTGGAGGCAGGAGCTGGTGTAGAAGGCATGGAGAAGTGCTGCTTACTGGCTTTCCTCACATGGCTGCTCAGCCTGCACTCTTATAGAACCCAAGACTATCAGACAAGGAACAGCACAACCTACCATGAGTGAGCTCCTCCCCTCCACCCCCAACTGATTGATAATTGAGAAAATGCCTTGTAGATGGATCGCCTAGAGGCATTTCCTCAACGACTCCTTCCTCTCTCATGACTCTAGCTTGTATCAAGTTAACACACAAAACCATATAGTACAGTTACCCTTAAGAGCTTGACGAAAGCTATTTTTAATTAAAGATAAAAACCAAAGTGGAAACTCATGAGCTAAAAGCTAGATTTGATTTAATAGTGAGTTCTAGGCTATAGAGTGGCATCACATTTCAAAAGTAATGTAAAATAAAATAGTAAAAAAATTAAATAAAAATTAACAGAGAATTAAAAAATGGCTGGGATAAAAAAATATTCTATATGGTAATATGGAGCAAATTGCAGGTTAACACAGTAAAGGAAACTACGTGTTTCAACAAGAAAGAACAGAAACTTGACAAGACAATGCACAAGTAGAAACCAAATGCGAAAACACAAGTAGCATAGGAGAATTCTGGAGAAATTTTCATTTGCAAACTGATGTCAAGAGAGAAGGAGAAATGCTGAACACAAAACAAATGGGACAAATAGACACAAATAACAAGTAAATAGATTTAAATCTTGACAGTCAGACCTCAGAGCTTCAATAACATGAAAGATTAAGTTAAACATTTAAGTTTGTACAAAAATATGTTATTTTTCTGAGCATATAGTTTATATAGGTGCATAGTAAATGTCAGATATATTTATGAAAATATAGATATGTTCCTGTGCAGCCACAAATATGTTTATTATGTGACCATTAATAAAACAGTATGTAGTGCTTATATTAAAATTCCAAAGACATTCAGAAACAAACATTGCTGTGGAAAAAGAAGATGGAATTGGAGAGTCCAGGTTCCTCAGGAGCACAGAACAATGGAAAATGGAAACCAGAGCATGGAGATTGTAACAGCATCCCAAGGAGGCATGGACAAAACCTCAAGCCCAATGCAGATTTAACACTTTGCTCCCAACATTTAAAGAACAATTAAAGGGAAATTCCTTAAGGAAATGGGAACCTGAAACAACATTCTTGACCAACAGCCAAATTGACCTCAGTGTCGCTGATGGAGGACACCATACAGAAATAGCAGGGCACACAGGATCATATATGCCTACACACACTGGGAAAGGCTATATGCATAAAGGTCAAAGGGCAAGTCTCACCAAATTAAAAAGGCTTTAGTCATATAAAATATTTTCTGTGACTGCTGTGGAATTAAGTTACAAATCAATTAATAGAAAAATCCCCAAATATTTTGAAATTAAATAACACACTATAAATAAACCATGGGTTGCAAAAAGAAACCAAAAGGGAAATGAGAAATCATTTTAAGTGGAATGAAAATGAAAACACAACATCTCAAAATGTGTTGGCCACAATTGAAGCAGAACTTAGTGAGGGAATTTATAACCATGAGTGCCTAATTAGAAAAAAAAAAAAAAAAAAAGAAAAAGAAAGAAAGTTCTCAGTTCTGTGACCTCAGCTTCCACCTTTAAAAGTAGAGCAAGAAGAAAAAAATAAAGCCCAAAGCTTCACATTAAAGATGAAATAAGAAAACTATGAAAAGTTAAAGCTAAAACTAAGTAAGTAAAAACCAGGAGAGTAAATAAACAGTAAACCTTGGATTTTTTACAGACAGGAAACTAATGAAAATGTAGCCAAACTTAGCAGAAATAAATGGTATTAAAACCAGGAGGGAGAGCTGATGTAACTATGGATTCTACAGATGCTTCAAGTACAAGTATTTATTACAAAGAACTTCATGTTCATGCCAATAAATTTGAAAATGTAGCTAGAAAGAATACATTTCTTAAGGAACACAAGCTACCCCAGTTCTCTTACTAAGAAATATGAAATAGCCATATAATAAACTTTATTTTATACTTAAAAACCACTGAAAGATATATCAAGGCCTAGGTGTTAATTTTATTTTTAAAATATATTTTATTAATTTATTCATATTACATCTCAATTGTTATCCCATCCCTTGTATCCTCCCATTCCTCGCTCCCTCCCATTTTCCCCTTACTCCCCTCTCCTATGACTGTGACTGAGGGGGACTTCCTCCCCCTGTATATGCTCATAGGGTATCAAGTCTCTTCTTGGTAGCCTGCTATCTTTCCTCTAAGTGCCACCAGGCCTCCCCATCCAGGGAACATGGTCAAATAAATTTTAAATTTACACAAACAATTAAAGATATATTAAAAATTCTACGAGCAAACAGTACATTTTGATCTATACATCACATCATCAAACATAATTAAAATGAGGAGTAAACTTAAATATAAAATTTAAAGCTACAAAATATGTAGAAAATGCTTATGGCCTTGTATTGAATTTTAGATACAATTCAAGATCTTAATTCATAACACACTTGGATTACAAATTATCACAAACATTAAAATTTTTACTCTTCAAAAGACACTTTTTAAATTAATTTATTCATTCACTTTACATCCTGGTCATATAGCGCACTCTCTCCTCTCCTCCCAGTCCCACCCCCCCCATTCCCTATTCCGTTTCTCCTATTATGCAGGGGAGAAAAAGCCCCCTACCCATACACCTCAGCTCATTATTCCCTTGTGACCTGGAAAGGCAGCCCCTTCAGGGGAAAGTGATCAAAAAGAAGGCAACAGACTTCATTTCACAGGCAGCCCTCTCTCCCCTTTCTAGTGGACCCACATGAAGTCTTAGCTGCCCGAAGGCTACATTTATGTGTGGTCCATGCATGGTCCTTGGCTGCTGTTTCAGACTTCACAGGCTGGGCCCTGTTTAGTTGGTTCTATTGGTCTTCTTGTGGAGCTCTTGTCAGCTCTAGGTCCTTTTATCCTTCCTCCTACTTTTCCATTAGATTCCCTGTTTCCCCCAAAGTTTGGCTGTGAGTCTCAGCTCTGTTTCAAATTGCTGATGGGTGGAGCCTCTCCCAGAACAACTCTGATGGGCTCCTGTCTGCAAGCATAGCACAGTATCTTTAATAGTGTGAGGGGTTGGCTCGCTTCCATAGTGTGGGTCTTGGGTTGGGCCAGGCATTGGTTGAACATTCCTTCAATCTCTGCTCTGTCTGTTCTATATTTATCCCTGCATGTGTTGTAGACAAGGTGAGTTTCAGATTGAAGTTTTTGTGGGTGGGTTGGTGTTTTCTTCCCTCTAATAGAACTCTTGTCTAGTTAGAGGATGTCCTCTTCAATCTCCAAGGACCTTGATACTAGGAGTCTCAGGTGGAGTCCCCCTCATAACCTCTAGAATGCCTAAAGTGACTTAGGTCTCCAGCTTATCACAGAGATGCTCCCACCACTGTTTCTCTTTTCTCTGAAAATGTTCTGCCCTCCCAGTGCCCTGCTCTCCCCAGGTCTGATCTCTACCCTTATTTCTCTCTGCACTCCCTCTTCTCAACCAGTACGTCCATCTATTCCATTTTTTCTTCTGAATAAGATTTAAGCATCTTCTCTTGGGTCCTCCTTGTTACTTATCTTCCTTGGGTCTGTGTATGTGAAGATATGATGAAAAAGGAACACTACTCCATTGCAGTTTATTTGTAATAGCCAGAATCTGGAAACAACCTAGATGTCTCTCAACCAAAGAATAGATAAATAAACGGTGGTACATTTACACAATGGAATATTACTCAGCCATTAAAAACAAGGAAATCCTGAAATTTGCAGGCAAATGGATGGAACTAGAAAAGATCATTCTGAGTGCAGTAACCCAGACTCAGAAAGACACAAATGGTATGTACTCACTTTTAAGTGGACTTTAGGCATATAATACAAAAGACACTTTTAAATGAGAAATTTAGACTTCACTTGGATAAGATAATCCCAGTAGCATATGATAAAGAACTTAAATGTGTTTTTTTAAAAACTCTCAAAATCCAAATCAAGGACAAGGGGCATGCTATGGAGGAGTAGTAAGAAGGATAAAGGGAGGCAGAGGGCTTAAGAACACCACAAGGAGACCCACAGAGTCAATTAACCTGTGCTCATGGGGCTCACAGAGACTGAGCCACCAACCAGAAAGCATGCATGAACTGAGTCTAGACCCCCGGCTTTGTCAGCATGTGGGTCCCCTAACAATGGGAGTAGGCACTGTCTCCAACTTGTTGCCTGATACTGGATCCCTTTTCCTTAGCTAGACTGCCTTATGAGGCCCCAGTCAGAGAGTATGCACTTAGTCCTGCTGTAACTTGTGCCAGGGTTGGTTGGTACCCCATGGGGACCTCCCCTTCTATGAGAAGGATAAGAGAGAATGAGAGGAGGGGCATGTAGGTAGAACTGGGAGTACAGCAGGGAAGGGCCTGGGATCTAAGCATGTATCATATATGATATGAGATTACAAATGGGCATTTGGAGAAATAGAATCATTACCAATTTAAGAAATGTCTGGGCTGGGTGTGGTGGCACAGGCCTTTAATGCCAGCACTCAGGAGGTAAAGGCAGGTGGATCACTGTGAATTGGAGGCCAGCCTGGTCTACAAAGCGAGCTCAGGACAGCCAAGGCTACACAGAGAAACCTTGTCAAAAAGAAAAAAAAGGAAAGAAAGAAATGTGTGGGAAAACAGCTATTGAATGCCTTCTGGGCCTACTGAAAGATCTAACAGATTTAGTGTGTTTAGTTTTATGTTGATGTCTTTAATCCATTTGGAGTTCAGTTTTGTGCAGGGTGGTAGATATGGATCTATTTGCATCTTTCTACATGTAGACATCCAGTTGGACCAGAACCATTTGTTGAAGATGCTATCTTTTTCCATTGTATAGTTTTGGCTTCTTTGTCAAAAATCAAATGTTCATAGGTATGTGTGTTTATTTCTGGGTTTTCAATTCAATTCTAATGATCAACTGGTCTATTTATATGCCAGTACCATGCCATTTACAGTACTGTTGCTCTATAGTACAACTTGATATCAGGAATGGAGATTTCTCTGGAAGATCTTTTATTGTACAGGATTCTTTTTAACTATTCTGGGTTTTTTGTTTTCCCATATGAATCATAAAGAGCACTAATCTTTTCAAGGGTGAGTAGCAATTAGAACTCTCAATAATTTCAAATGAGAATGGAAAGGAGATTTAATAAGTTTGGGAGAACATTTGATGTTTCCTCTAAAAAAATGAACATATTTGCAATCTGTGTCAGCCTTTTCAACAACTTTTCTATGCTATACCCAAGCAAATGTCTACACTAAGATACATGCCTATTATGGTAAGTCTATTTAGTAACTATCTAGGCAAATTCCATTGAGAATCTAGAATTGTGGCAATCTCCAGAGTGAACTGAGCATTAGAGGAGTTGTTTTGTAATGCATGTAATTGTTGGTGTGATTATTTGTGTGTCTCTAAAAAATATATATGTTAAAATCTATTCATAAATTTGATGATCTTAAAGGTGGGTTCACTAAAATGTAATTAGATCATAAAGATATAATATGGAAATAATGACCTTATAAAAGAGTCTCCAAGAAAATCCTTAAATTTCTAAATAAAGCGGCTGCAGAGAATATGCCACCTAAGAATAAGAGAACATCAAACAGGCTGTGTCCTGATCCTGGCCTTTCCAGGGCCAGAAATATGGAATGCTTTGACTTTTTCTGAGATTTCTATTTGCCATATTTTATGATAGAAGTATAAAAAAATAGAATAGCCAAGGAGTGTATGCAAAAGTGATGAGCACAGAGACAAAAGGGAGATAATAAAAGAAGAAAGAGATGGGAAGAAAGAAGCTAATTCTAATGGAAGGTCTTAAGATTTCAACTAATTAAATAATAAATTAATTGAAGCTATAGTCCTGAAACTAGGGTCTCTATTGCTGTGAGAGACAACATAACCACTGTAACACTAATATAAAAGAAAAGCATTTAATTTGGGGTGCCTTATAGTGTCAGAGGTTTAGTCCATTATTGTCATGTCTGGAAGTATGGCTTTGTCTACATCTGTATCTGCAGGCAGCAGAAGAAGAATGCCACCTGGGCATGTCTTTAGCATCTAAGACTCCCAATGACAACTCCCAGTGACACACTTCCTCCAACAAGGTAATACTTACTCCAACAAGGCCACACCTCCTAATATTGCCTCTCCCTATGGGCCTATGAGCTGATTTGTATTCAATTACCACACTTAAAGTTTTTCAAATAAAAAAAGGAAACTTGGTAAAACAGGTAATGACTATCAAGGCATTTTAATGTGTAATTTGGTGGAAACAATCCATTAGGGTAGATGATACCATGAAATAAATTTGTAATCAGGAAACAATTGCTGATGCAGAAGACAGAAGGTAGATATTCTAGAGCAAATAAAGCAACTGGCCTGAAATGAGACTAGGATTCATCACTGTAGAGAGATTCAGTGAAGATGATAGAACTGTTCCCAGTATATAGATGAACAGGATGCTGACTGGAGACCATGACACATCTTCTTCAAAATGTCACTTGTTTAAAAGAAGGATAGTTAGCTGTCAGTTGAGAATGAAAGTTTCAAGACAAAGAGCAGCAGAGGTAAGTATAGTTAAGGATCCTCCTCTCACTTTTAAAAACAGAAGTGGAGACTAGGAAGCATTACCCTAACAGGCTTCCTTTAATTTTTGTGAATGAAGCTGTGTTTCAGGAGAGAAGCCCAGCCATTGTAGTCCATAACATTTGACTTCCTCTTGAATCATGAGGCTAGGATTATTGTTCTCCCTTAGAGACATCAATATCACTCTTTGGGCACCTACTTGATCATCAAACTATCTATTCTTTAAAAATGATCTTCAGTGGCCAATTTATGAAGAGAGGCTTTCTCATAGGGCACTGACTTCTATGACATAATTAAAAGGAGTTTTACATTTTTTCTTTTTTTCTTTTAGCATAACATAAAGAAATAATTTGCTATTGTCTTTTATTTCAGTGATGCTTAAAAATATACCATTTAGACTCAGTATCTTTCTGAAATAAAATTCTAAGCTGGCTAATATACTTCCAAAAATATATTTGTAAATGTTGTTTTATTTCCTCAAATGAGGGGATGAGATGACAGCTATACCCAAGCTTTTTGAATACATATATTGGGCTGATCCCAGAGCATTTCTATTTGTCTTATATCTATCTCTAGGCCTCAACCTGGAACCTTCTGTCCTCCAAACAATCTAATCTTCTTAAGCCCAAACCTTGAAGGCTTCAGCTTCCAGATTGTATAACTTAGGACTAGAATGTTTTCAGCCTCCAAGACTTATGGCTGAATAAGCTCACCCATTATAGTTCTTTCCGAACTCTGGCTGGCCAGTTCAATTCAGTTGTTCTGGTTCAAACTCTTCTCCAAGGTAACTGATTCAGTATGGCTTCTCTTGGCTTCTGACTGAATTGTTCTGCTTAGAAAAACTGCCTCGGAAGTTCATGAACTGAATGGTACTGACTGGACTAAATGAACAGAACTGACTTGAACTGCATGAGCTCAAGTGAACTCAACTTCATTCAACTGAACTGCACCAAACTCTCTCTCTCTCTCTCTCTCTCTCTCTCTCTCTCTCTCTCTCTCTCTCTCTCTCTCTCTCTCTCTCTCTCTCTCTCTCTCTCTCTCTCTCTCTCTCTCTGTGTGTGTGTGTGTGTGTGCTGTTCTTAATTGCCTCTCTTCCTCTCCTCATTCTGTCAAATATTCTCTGATTTGTCTCCCAATTAGGCATCATTTTAAAATAGAGCTGCTTCCTTCTACAAACTAACTTTACCTTTATTTCAGCCAGAGGGTTTAAAGGGTGTGTCACTCCTGCTGCATCAGTTCACACAGACACAGAAGGTCTCTGGATGTGAACCCTAGCCAACACAGGCATGTGGCTAGATTGAAATTCCTCTCCTCCTTTTGTTTAAGACTCAAACTGAAGCAATACATAATTTTAACCATCTTAACAATCAATCTCATCTGTGCCAGAAGTGGTATGGTTTTGTAAATACTAATGACGAGTATGAGGATTTTAAGTAGTTTGAAAATGGAAATTTAAAATGTACCTAATTTAGTAAGAATATTACCTCCACTTCTTTTGTGACATTTCAACTCACACTGTAATTTCAGGTTAACTCCTCCACAAAACTGTACTGTTGTTGTTACCACTTTAAATTTAAGGAAATAAGTCACAAAAAAATAAAAGACTACAGAATGGTCTGTGAGGAAACTCAAGCTTTCAAACTGCATTGTTCTATTTCAAAATAATCAAACAATTATAAAATAAGCACTAATTAGTGTCTGGCAGTCCACTGACTCACATTATTTCTGTATGAAGACACTTTTCAGCATTTGGTTGCCTTGAGTTAGCAAAGCTCATTCTATATCCAATATTTAAGTTGTGGGTTTTCATTTGATTTGTGGAGTCACCTTTATAAATATTTATTCACCTGTGACTCTTTTGTATCTTTCTCTATTTCTGTTCCTGCACTAAATTATAATCCCCTCAACTAGAATCTTCTTGTTAGCAAAAGGACTCTGCCTTTCATTGCCTCTGGAAATTAATTTAAAAATCTCAGTAGTGATGCTTTGGTTCACCACACTGAAATCATCATGTGTGTCTCCAAGGATGAATATAATTTTTTAAAATGTTGACAAGAAATTTACATATAGACAGTTTTTGGACACTAAAGATACTTAATTACATTCAATGAATATATTCCCATTTTAATTACGGCAGAAATATTATTCTTCTACTAATTGAACATGAAGATTAATAGCTAGTTTCTTTAAATGTTACTTTAGTATAAATGGTGGAAACATATTTAATATTCTTATCAAGATGTTAACATCTGTAAAGCTTGACATAAAATATCTCACCTCTATTAGATATAAAAGTTTGTAGCATCTGACTCCTGTAGACATGGGAACACTGATACCCTATGATATGTTAAGGAAAACCATGTGGATGGAGGTACAGATGCTCTGCAGAGCACCTCACATGGGAGTGTCACATCCTGTTCCCATACAAGTATACAGTAATTCACTTGTACTTAAGTAACAAATGAATTATTCATGAATAGGGATTTATACTCACTCCAACCTGAATATTTGAGAAACAAATTATTACAAACTATAATTAGTCAGGGAGATGGTAAGGCGAACTGAAGAGCCCAAAAGGTGAGAAACAAGCACAATGTGTCCCTGTTTGATCTTAGTAATTTTTATTAGAATATAAATACTTAATAGAACAGAGAAAGAGACTTGTGGTCCTTTCAGAGTATTGCTTGAGTGGTATCAGTGAACATGGTCCATACTTTCTCAAACATGTCATTTCTAGGTCAGTATCAGAGAGACTCCAAGTCTGCCAGGAGGCTCTCCCACAGTGTGCCACCTATCCACACCGACATGTTTTCCTGAAGAAAATAACACCCCTCCTGCTTCTTCCTTCAGAATAGTATCTTTTTACTAAAGCTCTTCTCACTTCTTTGTCCATTATTCAACTTGACCACCTTAAAATAAATTAGAGTGATTCATAACTCCCCCTGGGACAAAGCAAATCATATTATACACATAGCAGCTATTCATGAGGATGGGTGTGATGACTACTGTTTAGCAACAAGCCAAAGATGATAATAAAATCATTAACTCTGTCAATATAAATGCTAATAGAAAAGCAAAATTGGATCCATGCCTGGTATCACATTTTCTCTGATAGAAAATTAGAACAGAGAAATTGAATCTGACAAATTTCCGCATTTAGAGAGCAACATCAAAATCGGTAGTCTGGAGTACACAATGAAAGGCAGAATGCTTCTTAATTAAACTGTGCTTTTGTTAAGCCTGAATGAATAGTGTCTTTCTAGCCAACTAAACTGATTCACAGTGTCCCAGAGGAACCCTTTAAAAAGGTGGTACAAAATAGAGGCCATAATGTTAGCAAAAGTCAATTTGACAAGCCTGCACTAATTATCTTTGGTATTACAACACGACTAGAGGAATTGCAGTCTGAAAGATAATAGAGGTTCATTAGCAGTGCCTTGAACTAACGTTTGTAAATAAAACAGTGATTGTCTGCTGGTCCAACAGAACTCCACATTCTACATTAGAAGTTAAATAGAACCTTATTTTGTTTTGTGAGCATATTTAACCTCTTAGTATATATGACTTCATTTTGGAAAAGCAAAACTAAATAAACTAGAGATACTTATATATACATATGTGTGTATATATATATATGTACATATATCTACCTATATAAAATCTTTAAAGGATAAAGATATTGAGAATATTTATTTAAAACCCAAGGTCAAATTCTCCATCTTTAAGAAATAATTTGAAAGTAAACTTAAACTCAGACTTGAAAATGCCTGAAGTAAGTTTTAGTTTAAAAAAAAAAGAAGAAGAAAATTCTACTATGGATTTTATATACAATAAAATATTTCTCAGATATCTATATACATAGTAGGTATTACAAACACAATATGATTGTATTAGGCATGGAGCTCTAGAGGAGCAGGAGGATAGAATGATTATATACTAGGAATGTATTACATTAGCTTACACAATATGAACAATAGGTCCAACAATGGCTGTCTTCCGGCACTAGAGGCCAAGAAACCAGCAGGTTCTCTGTTCACCGAGCTAGTGTCTACGCAGGAGAACTCCTGGAGAGATGTGATTCTTCCAACCTCTTAGGACGGTGAAAGAAGGTTAACAGCAATGTCAGAGAAGGACAGCTGTGGTGCCCGCGCCACAGCGGTACCAGGTCAAGGGTGAGGGACTGCGGATTTAAATCACACAACACATGCACACACTAAAACAGCCGGTCCTTTGTGCTAAGAAAGCAGCAGCAGTGGCAGCAGCCTTTATTCAGTGTTCAAAGAGCCTTCTTATAGGCAGTAAAACAGGAATGCCACTCACAGGTGAAATTCTTCAAGAGGTGATTGCGCACAGGAGGAAAAGTCCCGAGGAGGGGAGGGGTGCGTTCTCAGAGGAGTAAACATGACTAGCTAACCAACATAAACACAGACACAGAAGCTACTAAAAACAGGACATGAAACAGCAAGTCAGGCAGGCATCCGAGTCCGGCCTGGTTCCCACAGACAGCAGCAACCACAGCTATAGAACTAACAGAGATGCACTCTCCACTATCAAATCTGGGCAATCTAAGGAAGCAAAAACTTTTTCCCTTGGACATCTCTATTACTGGACTGTTGCATGACAATTGAGGATCGCCCCACCTCAGTGAGACCCTTTGGACAAGTATCCTCACAGAGCCGTTCACAGGTAGATCTCTTAGTTGATTACAGATTGGCAACTAAGATTACACATCATTGACATATGTTACATTTTTTTCTTCTCACAGTTCTACTAACGTTAATGAACTTTAATCAAATAACTAAATGAGTATCATTTCTATTGTTCAAATAAGAAGAAAAACTCTGTGGCATGTATTTGGAAAATAACAAGAGGATCATCAGCATGAGCCTGCTTTGGATTTGTTGCTAAATTTTTGTTTTGTTTGCTAATTTGTGTCTGGTGAGGGAACTGAATTAATTAAATTGAGAGGCGGGAGGTCCCTAAGTACACAGATATGCCAGGAAAATTTAATCACACAGGCTTATCTCTTCAACGACAGGAGATCTTTACCTGTATTCCTCTTGGAATGCTAGGAAAGGACGTAATTTACAACCTTGTGAGCCTTTGATATCTAGAGAGCCAGTCTCCACCGTTATCATGCCAGGATATTATGTTTGTTTATCCCAGATCCTTTCTCCCTAAATAGTGACCATTGTTTCTAAGTACATAAAATCCATCCTTATGAGAGATATCACTTGTACTTTACAACAGCCCACGTGACCTCTTTATCTTAGGGCCAGGCCAATCCTGATTCCCACAGCTATTATGAGTCCCTCACTTATTCTCCCTAGATCCTTTATGTTGAGCACTGTTTCTGAGTTAACAGAACCTATCTTTATTGAAAAAGCCATATAGACATTGTAAAGAGTTTCAATGTAAACATGCCTTAAGCTTTGTTGTACACATGTCTGAGTCATCAGAAAGCTTTTCTCCAGAATTGTGCTGTGCTTAAATATGGCATTAATAAATTACCTGGGGTCAGACTCAAGTAGTTTGAACTAGTGACAGCTAACTAAGTTGAACTGAGATTCATTCTTGTCTCTTTGCAGATGATTTTCCTACCAACCAAGGAGACTGTAGGGACACTCCATCCCACCCCCAAAATTAAAAATATAATCTTTTTATACTTAAAAACACATATGTCCTGCTTTCATTAACTCCAATTTCATACAAATACATTATTAATCTGGGTAAATGCCCAACACAAGATCTCATCACCTCTACCCAGCCACATTTTCTGATGTCCATGTAGGGAGACTCTAATGATGTTTGCTTTTGATATTCAGCTAAGATGTGCTCCCCACATATCCCAACATAATAGCAAGCTCTTGATCTGTGCTTTTCTTCAATGACAGGTTTTCCATAGAAAATTTTTGTCAGATACCCACAGTCTAAATAGTCAATTATTATCAAATGCTCACACAGAGATTAACTTATCTGCATTGTCTTCAACACTGTATTTCTTCAATTTCTATGCATATCTCCCACAAGAAAATTAATCTGATTTTTAATTTTAAAAATTAATTCATACTTCATGAACATGAACTTAACTAAGATAGTAAAATGTGTTACATACTATTTTCATTAAAGTTATCATAAAATTGTATTATTTAAACTCATCCATACACATTTAAAATATACCACTTTTAATTCTAATCATTTAGTATTTATCTAAGACAAATACTAAATTGTG
The DNA here is from genome assembly GCF_903995435.1 of Acomys russatus. NCBI lineage: Eukaryota > Metazoa > Chordata > Mammalia > Rodentia > Muridae > Acomys > Acomys russatus. The sequence goes on along the minus strand of NC_067144.1, from coordinate 44,093,235 downwards.
TCAACATCAACAAGTAAAATAAATACTATGGCACAGTTTTATATAGAAAGTAAGCATTGACTTAATGGCTACTTTTCACAGAATCATGTATTTATTCATAATACACATGAATAGAATTTTGTTGTGTGCTGTATCTAGGGATGCACTTACAATGGACTTTAAGCATTTTGTAGGTAGGTTGGTAGAAATCTAAAACTTTGAAGTAAAATAAGTGTGCCCAAAGTTTCACAAGTATGAATTAAAAGAACCAGAAAATGAAACAAGAATAGTTAGATAATTCTTCCCTAAAAGGAAGATATAGTGATTTTGACCTCAGGGAAGAATGCACTACTTTATCCAACCTGTCTTTTCTTGATGACTAATGACAGCAATTTTGTATATACAGTGGGAGATGGGTCTCAAAGGCTTTCTTTCTGAGAAAGGCAACACGTCTCTTCTATCTTTCCAGAGCACAGTGTGTCCTAATAGGATAAAGGCATTTTAAGTGTCCTGTTACTGAATAATTTACATAGATCAGAAAACAAATTACCTGATTAGTTTCTCTAATAAATGAATTGCATTGTTATAATTTATTTCAGAAGATTCAGCTATTAATTTAGAAGACTTCTTGTCATATATTTCAAACTCCTTAGGTGGTCTCTGATGAAAAGAGGAATTGGAGTTAGAAGTTATAATCAAATTTTAAGGAAATCTGTTAATCACACTCTCTCTCTCTCTCTCTCTCTCTCTCTCTCTCTCTCTCTCTCTCTCTCACACACACACACACACACACACACACACGCACACGCACACGCACACGCACACGCACACGCACACGCACACGCACACACACTCAAACTCATCTCTGGAGTTTTAAAGTAAAAATTAACCTCTATGTGCACTGACTGCACTATACTCCACTTCTAAATAAACTGAGAAAAACTGAAACAATAAAAAAATACTTTGGAGGTAAATTTTAACAGCAAATTTAGATTTCTAGGCTTTCCAAAATACAAACTTACCTTTTCAAGTGTATTTTGAGTTCTACTTCTAAATATCTCATGTCACTAATACTAGGTTATGAGATTTCTACATAAATGTATATAAAATAATTAACACCTTGAGGGCACTGCCCCATCATAAATGCGAATGAATAAAATTTGAGCCACAACAAATACCTGGCCCAACCCAGGAAGAGATACTACTCCTGACATTGCTAATGATATTCTGCTATGCTTGCCAACAGGATTTTATCAGAGTTGTCCTCTGAAAGGCTCCGCTGAGCAGTGGCTCCAAACAGATAAAAAGACTCACAGCCAATCATTGGGAGAAGCATAGGAAGTCTAGTGGAAAACCCTGGGGCTCCAGGGGATAAAAAAGCCTAGAACTGACAAGAGCTCCACAAGAAGACCAACAGACAAATTAACTAGAGCCCAGAGGGGCCTATGGAGTCTAATGCACCAACCAAGGACTTTGCCTAGAATGGACGTTGGTCCTCTAGGTAGAAATAGTTGATGGACAGTTCAAGCTTCATGTGGATCCACTAGAAAGGGTAGAAGGGGCTATGTCTGACATGGACACTGTTGACTGCTTTTCAGTCACTTCCTGCTGACAGGACTGCCTTGCCAGGCCACAGGGGAAGAGGAAAAATTCAGTCCTGATGTAACTTGATGAGCTGGGGTGGGTGGGTAGAGCAGTTTTTCTTTTCTGTGGAATAGGGAAGGGGAGATAGGGGAGGGAGGATGGAACTGGGAGGAGAGTAGGGAGGGGGCTATGACCAGGACATAAAGTGAATAAATAAATTAAAATTTAAAACTACAAAAATTAATAAATAAGCAACCAACTAAATAAAATGTAGGCCATAAAATGTGAATTGACTTACCTTTTTCTTTAAATAAAATTGCTATCACCATTCCACTAGACCAGAACAATGTAATTCTAATTTTAAATATTTATCCCTATATTCACATATTAATTTTGCTCTCACCTATCACCAAAGAACCTTCTCTTTGCAATAAAGGGAGACCATTAAAGAAAACTACAACTGACCAAAATGCAGAGAACAACTGGTCATAGATTTCTCAGCCTCAAAAGATTCATGTCAAGAAACTGGCTGCATCTCAGTCTCAGGGGACTTCACTGAAGAAGGGACAGTGTTATGACTATTCTCAGAGTCAGTTTTACTACATATAAAATGAACTACAATTCAGAAATGGAGTCACACCTGTGATCCAAATGTTTTATTTATTAACTTTATTAATTTATTCGGATTACAACTCAATTGTTATCCCATCACTTGCATCCTCCCATTCCTCCCTCCCTGCCGCTTTCACTCTATTTCCCTCCCCTAGGTCTAAGACCAAGGGGAGCCTCCTCCCTCACTACATGGTCATAGACTATCAAGTCTCATCTTGGTAGCCTGCTTATTCTGCTTACTTTTTCTTTGAGTGCCATCCCCAGATCTTGAAGGAGGAAGACACAGACTTTTGATCAGATCTTGAGGTTGAATTAAACATGCTTTTGATCCAGATCACACAAAACAGATCTTGAGGCACCCCTTTAATATGGACCATACCTTCTGCTGAAAGCCTATACAAGGAAACATAGAAGAACGAAAGGGGTACATTTGTTCTTCATCTGCTTGCCCTCATTTTGCTAGTGCATCCATTCCTTTTTTCTAGTTTATACAGAAGACCAGCTGAGACACACTGCCTCATGGGTTTAAGAAAGTACTATATTTTTGAACTTTTCATTCACATCTAGCCAGTGTTGGATTAGCTGGACTGAAGACTGCAACCTGCAAGTCATTCCAATCAATAAACTCACACACACACACACACACACACACACACACACACACACACACACACACACATATAGTGAGAGAGAGAGAGAAAAAGACTCATTCAATAAGTTCTGTGACCCTAGAGAATGGCTGACTAATACAGAGAGAAAATTGGTAAAAACCGGAGACCAAAAAGTCTGCTCTTGGATAATGTCTTCTAAATATGACAGGGATGATGCATCCCTGATAATTCTAGAGTGTGATAGAGGTATATTCACAGGGAAAGGAAACGTCCCACAGAGGCCATACATCTAGACAAGGAATTACAGGTCACTAATGACTGTTGAGAGAGAGAAAATTAGTCTGTCTGTGCATGAGCTCCGTAATTGGTTATCTAGTCCCAGTGCTGAGCCCTGAAATTGCATACATGCAACGAACACTAAAAATATTCAACAAGTTGTATATATATATTTATGTGTAGACCATAATTTGACAGGAAATAAGGGGAGATCAAGAAGGTTGGAGGGAGAAAATGCTGTTATTATGTTTTAATTAAAAAGTAAATTTTTAAAAATTGAATGACCAAAAAAATTTCAAAATACTAGAAAAGCAAAAGAAAGTTTAAGTATCATTAAATAATACATATACATATCTAAACACACATATATAGATATATACATGCAAATAAATACGTACATATACACAAATACATACATATCAATCCAATAAATAAAAACATATAAGTACATACACACACAAACATATATATGAAGAGAGAGAGAGCAATGAGAAAACTGAGTTTTTTTACCAGGGCTGTTACATTTTAGTGTTTTAATGATATGGGTATGTGTATAAAATAATAACATTTGAACACTTAAATCCATCAAGTGTATCAAGTATAGACCTAGAAAATCATATTCATTTTGGCAATTTTCACATTTAGCAAGATCTCTTGAATCAACACTATGTGATCTGTTATAGACAGAAGCCAAACATGAAAGAAACACTAGGAATGCTGTTTGCAAAGAAGGGTGATCAAGCAAGCCTTCTAGTCAGCCCTGCAAATATTGACTAATTTTAACATTGTTGTTTTAATAAATGCAAGACTCTGCTACAGCTGATTATCTGTATTGTATTTGAAAGTGTATTGATCAGTTGACTTGAGTTAATGAGGCGAGTTTCTTAGTTGGACCATTAGGATCAGGAAGTTGAATTAATGTCCAGGCAGAAGAGCTTCTCTTGTATTGACTGCTTCATAAACACTAATGAGATTTTATATATAGGAAAATTTTGCTGCTTTTTCTGATTGAAATATTATGATTGCATAATATTGACTTTCCTTGATAATAAAATGTGACTAGATTGTTAGACATCATTTTAATAGTTTGGGGTTTTTCTATGTAAATCATTTCAGACATTCTTAATTCTTTTAAGGACCTACAGTTTTCTAGCTATTGAAAACAATTTTCTACACAGGGCAACTAGATCTCACTCAGATTTTAATCTTCACAAAGAAGATAGTTAAACCTGAACTAGAAATACTATTGGCTTCCAAACCTTTGGGGCACCTCTGAAAACACATCTAAAATTGGATTAAATGTGTTACTCTCTACTCTCAAGAACTTGATGCTTAAGAGACACAAAGATTATTATGAAGAAATTAGACATCATATTTTGAGAACGAGCGATTCCTTAGGATTATTTTTAATCTGTGTCACTTTTGATTGCACATACATTTTCAAAAGCATCCACATGTTTCATCTCATTTGATATACCAATTTGAGGCAGGTGTTTCCTCCCCATCCATGTCTTATAAATAAAAGTATTGAATCTCAAGTAATTCTATACTTACTTTTAATGAAAGAGTTGATGGCAGACACAGAATTAGACACCATGTCTTTTATTCTTCCTTGAGTTGTTTATGATCTGCTCCACATTCTTTTCATCAGACTACAAATTGATTAGAATTTTATTAATGTGCTCATTTGTATATGTGCAACATGTGCAGTGTATTTATATGATGCACTTAGAGGTAAATGTTGCTATTATCATTTATTATTCCTAGCTTTTCTCTCCAGCCTATTGACTCTGAGTTCATGAGCTCAGGTTTGGGTATGACTTGAACTAAATATTTAGAAATACTCTTTTTTCATAAAGAAAGCTGCCATTACAGAGTATTAAATGGAAAGTCTTTGCTGGGTGATAAATGGATCCGTGTATTTGTCTGCTTTATTTCTAGAACAGATATAGATAGATAGATAATAGATAGATAGATAGATAGATAGATAGATAGATAGATAGATAAAACTCTACTGTAAATCTGTTACTTAGAGTACCTTGTAAGTGTTCCTAAAGCACAGGACAGAGTGATCCTTACTTATTGTCCATGTGGTTTTAAAAAGCTGATAGAGTTCTCACAGGCCTGGATTGATCTAAGTGCTTCACAATTACTTCCATTTACTAAACACTGAATAGCATGAAACCTTTCCTGGATCCCAGGGTACAGATTCCTCATTAACTCACCACACTGAGTTCTTTCTTGAAACAAAACAGCAGCCTCACGTGTCCCTGCTGCGCAGAAACAACAGTGACAGAACCCAAATGAACCAACCTAAACCTTCATAGTCAATCAGTTACCCCAAGAGGAGCAGAAAGCTGTGCCAAGTAAGTTATAAGTTAAATTCTGTCACACAGAGAGAAAATATTACAGGAGCTTTAGCCAACCTATATGATTTCTGGATTCCGGTGCATCACTGAACAAGACCGTTCTTACACAGAATGCAACATGTAATAACTGCCAGGTATAGTGATATATGCTTGTAATCCTAGGACTTGGATGTAGAGAGAGGAGAGCAGCAAATTGAAGGAAGGACAGCTTCAGTTACAGCGTGAGTCCCTGGCACACACACAAAAAAGAAAGGAGGTATTTGGTGGGGGCAGAGTTTAAAATAGAGACAATGTATTTTCTCTAACAATAAAACTAAGAAATAACAAGCGTAGATTCCCACATTCAGGGGAACTTTGAGCCATTCTCTGGCTTTCAACACCAGGATTAAAATTTTGTCAATTGCCAATCATGCAAATGCCATATGTTAAACAGCAAAGTGACACTGCCATAGGGGAAGGACTCAAAAGTGTCCTCTATTTTTACACAAAAGTCACATCACTGTTGAGAACCAGTTATATCATTTAATACATTTGCATTCCTTTACTTTCATGCTCAATACAATTTTTTGAGTGCCTGCTTTACTCACAGATTCTTTTGGGGGAAAAATACTGAACAAAGCAAAGATCTCCCTCCCTTGTTGCACCTCAAGCATTCTATGAGTCTCATGCTCTATCTATCCTCAGGGCGTGCTTACACAGAATACCACACCCATACAGGTTAAGCACAAACAACTGTATGCGTCAATCAAAAGTGACGCACCTGATCGAAACCTTGTCTCTGGTGGAAAAGTCCGTGTGTAGCTATAAATGGGACATTTCTACTGAAGAGCAACAGCAAGCATGTCAAACAATGAATGAGAGGTGACACAAAGCACACACATATGGAAGAGCAGATTTGTGGAGGAGTATTGCTTCAAGGGTTGGGGAGATGGCTTTGGGGGTAATGTGTTTTATGTACAAGGACCCACATAAAGGCCAGACAGAGTGGCATCTGCATTGTAGGGCAGAGAGGAACAGATCCAAGTACTTACTGGTCAGCCAGGCTAACAACAAACCCCACATTTCCTGAGAGATGGCAACTCAAAAAAATAAAAGAGAAAACAACAGAAGAGTGCATCCAGTGCTGATCTTTGGCCTCCATGTGTGCAGGCACAGGTGAGCACACTCACAGCCATGCACATTTATGTCCCTAAGCCTCCAATACACACATGCACACTCTTAAACAAAGTGGATCACCTCAAGAATGCCAAGCTCTCTAGGACTCTGAGCCTCCTTGATAAAGATTCATGGCCTCTTCTGCCGTATTTGTTTTCTTGTCAGGAGGCTGATCTGAGGCACCCAGGCACTGCTCAGAGTTCTTTAGTCCTGGACATTGGCTTACCTTGTTTGACCATTCTCTGACTAACACAAATGTGATCTGGGAATTTCTCTGTCGCTATCCTCTAATCCAGTTCAACTCTGTGAACCCTGTGCCTAATACCTGAATCTCAATAATTCTCAAATTCTAATTTCTTCAGAAAGAGGCTCACAAATGTTATTTTTTGCCTTTGCCATTCTTTATTATTCCTTTGATACAGGTTCTTTTCCTTTTCTTTCTAGATGTAAGCTACCCTCTTAGTCAATATGGTTCAAAACACAACCATTGTTATAGAGAAATGCATTTGTCCTAAACCCAGTGCTTCGTGGCCCTCCTCCTCCAGTTGCTTTCACATTCTTTAACTGTTGGATTTGTTCACAATAACAACAAAAATAAACAGCTATGCAAACAACAGTCAAATGGGAGTCTTTCTATTTGGGGCATAAGCATGGGACTTTTACCTTAATAAAATAATTTTTGTGGTAAGAGAGAGAAGAAGTACTCAGAATAAATGTATAAAACCATTGAAAAGTAGCTAAAAATGTTACTCTAATACAAAAAGGGAGTGTCATTCCTTTTTAACAGCTCGAAGAAAAACCTGCCTAAAGAGCTTCCTTTCTCATTATGATCTGATTTGACTTCATAACGGACCTAGATTTGGTATCAAATGATGCAGGGATGATACTCCTTTTTTTGAGCTTTCCAACTAATGAATTTGTTTTGAATTTCAGTTCATAGGGAATCTTCTTTACTCCCACTGAGGCAATCTTGCTGATCAGCAACATTTGGTGCAAATAGTAATCAGGCTTCAAAATTATGCAAAACATTCTCTATTTCTCAAAAATTTTCACTGAATTATTTAAAACTCAGTGGTGGAAACAAGCACCAGCTGTGGTGTGAAGGGGGTGGGGACTTACGAGCCTCCACAAAGGATGTGGGAACTCAGTAAGTTTAATTCGTATTAGCTGCACACCCTTCCCCTGGCTGAACTCTGAAACCTAACTGGGTAGCCTGCATCATTTACCCAGAGATGTTTTTGCTGTTGCTGTTGTTTCCAATTAAAAGTTTATTATAGCATCTTGGCATATATCTAAAATGTATAATTGGTATTAAATAACTACAATTCATTCATATTGGTGGCTTTGACATGATGTTAACTGTATACTCTGTCACCAGATGAAATGTCTAGTGAAAGACATAACCTCAAATAGCACAAATCAAGGAGAAGCATCACTGGCTTCCCAAGAGACTGTCACTTTGTGCATGAACATACATGACTAATAAGGCAATAAGCATAAAGTCGTAATAATGAAGAAGGGATAAAGGCAAAATAAAAAACGGAGAAATAAGATAAATTGTTCGTTTCAGTATAAAGAGTCCATATAAGACACAGCAGGGATTTGATAAAGCCTTGCTTCACCACTATTGGACTATCATATTTCACAGAAATCATGCATAACAAAGTATAGTGATGGTTTAGGCATCAAGTTCATCAGGATTCTTACAAATCTATGAAGAAGAATAGGAATGCATGCTGACCTGTCTACTATACTCTGTCTCCTCATCATCATCCTTTTTCTCCTTCTCCTCTTCCTCCTCCTCCTTCTTTTTTTGCTGAATTATGACCTTCACAAAATTTGTCCAGTGTAGTTTCACAGAACAACAAGTGATTTTTTGTATGTATTGTTTTAAAACTTTCTTCCATTCAGATTATCCATTGAGGTCTCCACAAAATGATTTATTTGAATTGCCTATGTCTCCTAAGTTAGGAGATATGCTAAACTTAATTAAATTCAATTTTTTATCTAATTTTGATTATTACATTAAGAGTGTTTGGTATTCTAAAATAATAATAATAATAATAATAATAATAATAATAATAATAATAATAATAATAATAATAATAATAAATGTATAAGACATGGTCCCTGTGTGGATGGAATTCAAGTTTTCTAGTTAATATGTGTGATTTACCAAACCATACTCCTGCAAATTTTGACCTTGAAGCAATACCTATGTTGGTCATAAATTTAAGAAGAATAAACAAACTTTACAAATTAAACTTCTGGGTAATATATATTAAAACAAACATGAGAGAATATACCTTTCTTTGTGATACATTAAGACTTATGTCCATCTGTGCATATATATAAACCTGTTCAAAAATATGTTGAATATTTTCAAGGATATTTGTGTATTAGTGTCCACAAGTAGAAATAAATACTCAAAACTATGCTATTAATTACTTTAAAGGCAATCGTTTCTCATGACCTGAAGATAACTTTCCACAGCATTCTGTTTTGTAACTTCTATTCCTCAATGGAAATGAAAAGAAAAAAAATAAGTTGAGCAAAATTGAGAAAGAAAATTAGAAAGAGCTCAGGCATCTTGTACACCTTAAATGGAAAAATATGTGTAGAAAGGACAGTAAGACCTGGTAAGGAAGTCAACTTGAGACAGATACGAAAACCAGTAGGTTTGAGTTGAATGGGAACTTAATTGTCTCCATCCAAAGGAGCCAGTTAAGGAAATAAAAGCCCCTTACATGTATGTCCTCTGTTTCCTGCAGCAGAAGGAAGCACTTCCATTGTATGTTGTTTCACAGAGTGTGTGTTTAGTTATATTCTAAGTAGTTTTGCCTGAAATAATATGGTTTTATTAAAAACATGAGCAGGAAACAAGCAGTGTTTATGTCTCAGATGAGGGTTGTCACAAACGTTTTGCACAATTTCACTCTACAACTTGTCTGCACTAAGTGCATGTGACATTCAAAACTGCCTGTGGGAAAGCATGAAATCAAAAAGAAATTAAACTAATTCCTATGATAGAGGGATGCCTGAAGTCGTCACTCAGTTTCAAATGAATGGCTTACTGTATTGATAAACAAAAAATTTAAATCTAAATCAAGAGTCATGTGGATTAAAAAAAAAAAAAAAAGAAAGAAAGAAAATCACCAAACCTATAGTGTATTGTTTTCAGCTTTCCAAAAGAAAGAAGTAGATTGGTCAAAATTTTAAAAAAAGAACATTGGATAAAATATGATAAAGTTTACATGTTATATATGTGTACAAATATTTTATTCATATAAGTTGGTATCACGTCCTTTTTTTCAGGGGTGGATTTAAAGGGAGAAATTTTATTATCTCAGAGGGGCAGAGCTGAGGGAGAGGGCTGCAGAACTACTTTTCCCATACCCCAAGAATACATGTCCTCTATTTTCCCACGGGCCATGGTTCTGTGGGTTGACCCACAGAGGGGAGAGGAGTCTTGTACTGCCCCAAGGGGCTTCCAGATTAGGGAGAGACAGGAAAGTGACACAAGTTTCTTAGACATGTCAAGTGTATACATGGGGTGGGGCTCTTTGCTCTGGAGGGGATCTTGGTCCATTCTCGATCAGGGGAGAGGTGCCTAACCTGTTTTTTAGGCCTAAGAGCAATCTCGGAGAGAGTCATGGAAGTTGAGCAACCCACCCCAGGACAATGTGTGGCACCTAACTAGGTCAGATAAGTGACCTCTGGGCTTCCCACAGCATACAAAGACACACACAGTACACATGGGAACCTCAGGTTAGAATGCTACAAGATAGGGATACAGTTATCAACCTTGATGCAATGGTGCTGGGTGACACACTCCACACAATGTTGTGATATTCCTGTTCCTTAAGCTTCCCAAAAGTGTAAAAGACACCAAATGGAACTGGTTCAGGAAGGGCAACCTGTTCAGCTTCACCTCGTGCTCAAAGAATCGGTCCTCCGGGGTCTTGTCTCCAGTATTGCTTACCTGCACCCTCCAAAAGCAGTTTGTATTCCAGGTAGTAATCAGCTATATTATTGACCTTTTCATAATCATCAGCCTGAGCTATCTGAGCTAAACCCCCAGGGTAGAGTCAGCCATATCGTGGGAAGAGGTTGGCAGGTCCTTCTTGGACAGCTGTGTGCCGAAAGAGGTGATAGTGATGATAAAGGCATGGTGATCTGCTTCGAACTCTAGGATAGGACACATGACACCATCTGTGGTTCTACCCAACAGAGTGGAGAACTTGTTGGAGCACTCTAGATAGGCCTTGTAAAGCACGTTGTAGATTATCTCGGTGTTCATCTCATCAAGGTCCTGCTCTGAGATTCAGTCATGGAAAAAAAAAAAAAAGCTGCCAGGAGCATGTCCACCACAATGGCATTGTAGAGACATCTCCAAGTGTCTGGGCGATGTTCACAACCTCTACCTGCTCAAGCTGCCTAGTGGGCGGCACTTGGGCACAAGCTGGATGATTGAAAGTTGGTGCAACGGGCCTGTGAAGAGCAAGATCACACATTGTCAATCACATAGCTCTAAGTAAGGAGGTCTAGGAAGCTGGCAAGTAGCTCATAGGCATGACTTCTCCTGTGGCAGTACCATCTTCTCCTTGAGCTGTCCGAGATGACGCTTCATTGGCCAGGAAGTTGCCATAATCTGTACTCTGCAGGGGCAGCTTCAAGTCCCCCAGCTTCTCGCACTGCACCAGGTTGAAGTTGTCCACCCGCAGCCTGACCGAGTACCCCAGCCTTCAGGTTGCACACTAAACACTCCAAGCAGCCATTGTCCATGATGAAATAAAGCTCCGGGAAGAACCACATACTGTCAGGGATGGTGGAACTAGAGAGCCCCAAATGGTATTCATGCATCTCGACTGCGAGATCTGGTATCACATCTTAATTTTACTGATCAACACTGAAGAGATTAGATAAGTTCCACTAATTTCCCTAACTAGATACTAGAAAATTCTGAACACAGCTCAGGGGTCTGTGTTTTAACTAAGGTTTTACATTATAATTATATCAAGTCTCTCTCCCCCCTGCTCCATCCAAACCCTTTCACATATCTTACTTTGCTTTTTCAAATTCACATTGTCTTTTTCTTTAATTTTTGTTAATATGTATGTATATACATACACATACTCGTGTGTATGTCTGTGTGTGTGTGTTTGAGAGAGAGAGTATTCCTAAATATAACTTTCTCAGTCTATATGTTACTTGAATATATTGTTTTAAGGGCTGACTATTTGGTGTTTTATAACCAATAGGTGTGCTCTTTTCTGGGGAAGACTTTTCTCCTCTATCTTAGGGTTTCATTAGTTGCCTGTAGTTGTCTGAGGTTGAGGCCAATTGCACCCTCCTGCCTCTACCTACCCTCATCCACATTATCATATTTATTGATGTTGCCATTTTTTGCATTATTTTTATGCAGCCCTGTTGGTACTACTTGATGGGTGTGACTTCTGACAATTGTAGGAGATATAAACTATATGTCTTCTACATCTTTTTCAAGGACCCCTGAGACCTAGGTCTTATGTAGTAACTTAGCAATAAAGACTTACCTTCTACCTCTAGAGGGCAACCAAAGTGAATTGTGTTTCCTTTTTTCTTCATTCTCCCCCCGCCCACTTTTTTGTTTATGTGGTTTTTTTGTTGTTGTTGTTTGTTTGCTTTTCAGGACAGAGTTTCTCTGTGTAGCCCTGTCTGGAACTCCCTGTGGGTCAGGCTGGCCTTAAACTCACAGAGATCTACCTGCCTCTGCCTCCCAAGTGCTGGGATTAAAGGCATGCATCACCGCTGCCAGGCTCCTTTCCCATTTTTGAAGAGCAATTTAAGTACTATTTTCTCTCTATGTTTTTTTGCATAAATTTTACACTCGGGTAGTGCAGACTCATGCAAAAACTGGTCAACTCAAATCCAATAGTTGTTCAATAAACTTGAATCTCTAAGGAGGCTTTGATGTATTTTATTTTTGAAAAAAATTAATAAAAGCAGAAGTGGTCTGGAGAGCTAATGTCTGGGTATATGAATGAGTTCTTCCCAGATGCAGGCATATCTGGATAGAATAGGCCAATACTTCCAAGGCCACAGACAATTGGTTAACAGCTTCTATGCAAGACCCCAAAGCCCTTCTATTTTTTATTTTTTCCAAATTCTCATTCATCTGTCTCTCTATAGGTTTCCATTTTCCATTTCCATTATATTTTTTGGTTCTTTCTTCCTTTCAACTCATTTTGATATCTATCAGTTACTAAAATAATTAGACAGCCACACATACTAGCACCTTAAATCATTTGTTTGCCACTGGTTTAATCACTGTCTTAGTTTGAGTTTTATTGCTGGGAAGAGACACCATGACCACATTTAAAAAAGAACAGACTTAGTCCATTATCATTATGGTGGGAAACACTGCAGGGTGCAGGCGGACATGGTGCTGGAGAAGGAGCTGAGAGCTCTACATCTTGATCTGAAGGCAGCAGAAGACTGTGCCACACTGGGGGTCACTTGAGCATAAGGGATCTCAAAGCCTACCTCCACAGTGACACACTCCCTCCAACGAGGCCACGTCAACTTCAACAAGGCTATGCCTTCTCATAATAGTGTTACTCCCTATGGAACAAGCATTCAAGCACATGAGTCTATGGGGGCCAAACCGTTCAAACTACCCTACTCATTCAGTCCCTTGATAACCAATTCAACAAATATTTTTATTTTTAATGTTATGGAATATGAGCTGTACACTCAAGATAAAAAAAAAAATACCTGCTTAAAGAGTATATATTACAAAACTGTATACTCTTTCTTAAATACCTTCTGGAAGCATCTACTCTAACCTGAAGGGAAATGATAATGGAAGTGGTTGTGCAACTTGTTAAGGTTATAAATAGAGATTCAGAGGCTTAATAAGATGATAAATTGATGGTATGAGTTGAATGTTAACATGGCAAAAGTTGTAACTGATCTTAAAGCTAAAATTGAACATTTTTAAATGTAAGTTTCAGATAGGAACATAAACATGTGAAATTACACCACATTGCCTAGCAATGGGATTTTAAAACAGGGTGAGGCTATTGGTATCATTTTGGAAGTAGGAACTGGTTATGCTTAAAGTGTAGGTAAGAGCGAAATTAGGAGAATTTTACACATTGAGAAAATTTTTCCTTTTAAAATTGTCAAAAAAAAAAAACCCAGGTTTAAATATATATATGCATATGTATCCATATACTCAGTGAAATTTAAAAGAAGAACAATATAATCTGATATTGTACTCAAAAGACATGTTTGTGACAAGGTACAGGACACACTGGAGAAGAAAAAAGATGAAAGAAAAAAGATCAGGAAGTGGTTACATCCAATTATATCAGGATGAGAATTTCAGCGACAGCAGAAGCCAAGTGGTGGATCAAAATGCTCCAAAGCAGAAGGAGTATATACATAAGGAAGTACTATTTTTCATGTGAGGAAAGGATGAAAAATAGAAAGCCTCAACTATAGGAAATTTATAATTCAGTAAGTTCATCAAAGTGAATGATTGCCACTCTGGATGGCATTGCTGAGGTGTGTGTTGGGGGGCGGGGGGGGAGGAGGTGTGCAATGAAACTGTTCTGAAGAGGGAGATGTCATGTGTCATGCAGGATAATGGATTATGGAGGAAAGTGTAGCTTGCAGGTGGGACCCAGAGATTCTTAGTTCCTGGAAGAAAATATCCCCAGGGAGAGAGAACACAGCCCTTTGGAATTAGGCCCAAAGGGACTGTGAAATGGTATGATCTGATCTTTGTCAGAAGGCACCCTAGAGCCAGAATGCATTCGCTAATTCATTTAAAACCAGTAGTACTATTGTTGAACGTCTGAAACTTAGTGTGGCTGGGAATCTTCCCCCGGAAGGAGGTGCAAGTGTGTGCCTTCCTTTAGATGGGAGCCACAGAACATAATTTATGCATTTAAGAAAAAGACTGAACATAGAGGTTAGAGTGACACTTGAGTCGATGATTTAATTCATCCCCCCACAAGTAGTCTCTTAAGAGTCACTAAGAGAGGAGGAATCTGTAAAATATCTTAACGCAGTTCAGGAGGGAGCTGCCAGTGCAAGGAGCTAAAAGTGAGATTGCTGGATAATCATGTCAGAAGGAGGCTCCTGCAGAGAGCCCGCTGGAGCAAAAGCAAAACAGATGTGTCTGACAGGTTGGAAAATGGCAGCAAAAGAATGAAGCATTGAATTTGTAAATTTATGAAAAGTTGGCTTCCTTAAGGGGTTTTTCTCAGACACTTCTGAATAAAGTAAAAGGATTTGTTAGGAAGCAAAATGCCCTTGTGTTAGTAAGTCCTTAGAAAAATCAAGTGGGTATAACTAAAGAGCTCAGACTTTAGGTAGTAGAATTTTTTTTTCTAGGCATCATTTATTCTACCAATATGGAGGACAGAAATATTAATAGACAGCACATGACTTGGAGGAAAAAAAGTAAAGCAGAGAAGAAAGACAGGAGAGAAAGTTGATATGTATTAAATAGGTACCATGGTTAGAGCTTTGGACTTGATGTTTAACATATGTTTTCTCACTTCAAATCCATGGAAGTCTCATGAACTTAGGAAGTAATCATCTTTGCTATACTGAGAAGATACAAAAAGTTAGAAGCATTTAAGCAAAAATATTTACTTCAGCAACTTTGTTATAGGAAATAGTTCATGAATATAAAAAAAGATATTTACTACAAGAAAAGGTTAATGATTTTAAACTGTAGGACCAGTGCTAAAGAAGAGTTTGTACAGAACAATTATGTATTTATAAATTATAAATACTTAAAACTGTATTCTTCTACAATATAAAATAACTTTTAAAAATAAACACATTTAATGGTTCTTATTGGTAAATAAACACAAGCCCTCCCTTTAATATGATTCTAAAATACTCAAAAGAGATATTTATCAGAGTTTCTGAAAAGGCTTCAGTACCATAAAAAATCCTCCAAGTCCTTGTTCAGGAAGTCCTTGAGGCATCCTAGATTCAACAAGAAAATCAAAGCAGAACTGTAATATGGTTACTACATGAGAGTGTAATACTTTTGGCTAACTTTTAATCAGGTTTCTATAGGATTTGTGAGGAGAATGTGGTTGAGTAATTAGTAGGATGGAAATTAATTTTGATTTGAAGAAAAGAGTTAGGATGGCTTTAGAGTAAGTGTTAGAATGGCAAATAAAAAATTGTTACTACCGAGAATGAGAATATGCATAATTAGGAGAATCTTTAAATTCTTTCCTGTGTGTATCTTTACTTTAAAAGATAGTTATTTCCAGTATCTCTATACAGAATAAATATTAAACTATAAATTAGGTGATATTAAATAATTTGTAAGATACACATGCGTGTGGTGTGTGTTGATAGATGGAAAGAAAGAGGGCAGGAAACAGAAGAGGCAGAGGAAGAGCAAGAGAAGAGGAGAGAGAGAGAGAGATTATATATGAAAGTTCAATAGATCCTCTTGTGAATGATTATGGGAGAAGGACCATGTAGTGGCTGTGTGAAAAAAAAAAGGCATGAGTTGTCAGACTATCAGAAGGCCACCTACAGGGATAGAGTTGAGAGCACAAGCAAACTGAGTAAACACAAGGGAGAGAATCACTAAATATGGGTCAATAACAAAGACCATGTGGCTCTGACTGCTTCTTTGCTACTAGATTAAGTCAATGATGACCCGGAAGGAATCTGTGACAAGTAAAATAGAAACAAACTCTACAATGAATTATTTATAGTATGTGGTGCATAGTTAAAAATTGTTGAAAACCAGAAATAATAATATTAAATCTTTTTTTCTTAAGATATTTCAAAGCATGCAAGAGATGTTTAAGTGATCCAAGATTAAAAAATACATGAGAATGGGAATTAGTCTTTGAACTGGATGAACATACAAAGTAATTTATCAAAGATGGTGAAAGTAAATGAAGAGTGTAGTGTAAAAATAATACAATTCTACACGGAAAAAAATTTTAATTAATTTCTTAGACTTTTATCTTGACAGGTTAATCATTGAGAAGAGACAAAAGAATGAAAGATCCCAAACTAGACAGAAAGAATGTGAGAGAGAGATAAGAAAAAAGTAACACAAAATAATAAGATTAAACACAACATAAAATGAAGATAACACATCAAAAGTTTGTTCTCAGAAATATTAACTAAATAACCTTTTGTACAGAGAAACCATGAAAAAATTCCAAGGACAATACAGGCCGTAAACTTCAAACCCCTACCCAGATCTAGCCAATGGGCAGGACATTCTCCACAATTGAGTGGAGACTGGGGTCTGACTTTCACACGTACTCTGGTGCCTCATATTTGACCACGTCCCCTAAATGGGGAGACCTGGTGGCACTCAGAGGAAGGATAGCAGGCTACCAAGAAGAGACTTGATACCCTATGAGCATATACAGGGGGAGGAAATCCCCCTCAGTCACAGTCATAGGGGAGGGGAGTAAGGGGAAGTGGGAGGGAGGGAGGAATGGGAGGATACAAGGGAGGGGATAACCATTGATATGTAATATGAATAAATTAATAAAATAAAATAAAAGATAATAAAGCTGCCAACACTACAAATTTTAAAATATTAAAATATAAGGAAAAACTATGAAGATTTTTTTCTAGTAAATTCATTGACATAGAATAGAATTGAGAAAACAATGTATTAAAACTAATAAAAAATATTATCTGGAAAAATGATTTAGCACCTGATGGCTTCTCTGACCTGTTCTACAAAGGACTGGATGAAAATGCAATACAAATTCTATACATATTCTTTTTGAATCCTTTTGATGAACCACTACCTTTCAACTTGTTTCAGGATTCAAATATCTGACAAGGACATTAATGCTCTTTTATGTGCATTGGCATTTTGCCTAAATGTATGACTGTGTAAGGATGTCAGATCCCCCGGAGCTGGAGTTGCAAACAGTTGCGAGCTGCCATGTGGGTGCTGGGAATTGAATCTGGGTCCTCTGGAAAGGCATCCAGTACTACTAACCCCTGAGCCATCTCTCTAGTCCTTGACAATGACATTAAAAGAAAGTAAATACAACAATAGTACCAAATAGAAATGAGTAGAAATCCTTGGAAAAATTCTGGGGAAAAAACCAACAATTCTTACAAAAGATACATAAATATACATTATACATATTGTGGTATAAATGAGAGTGACCCACAAATGTGCATTATTTTGTCCTCAGTTTATGGAACAGTTTGGAAAGGATTAGGAAGTATATTCTTCTTGGAGGAAGTGTGCCATTGTTTTCAAGGCTATTCCATTCCCAGTTAAAACTCTTTCTACCACATGCTCATGGATTGGGTCTAAGCACTAAGCTACTGATCCAGGCCCATGTTTCCTAATGCTTGAAGGTCCTAATACAGTTCCACATGTTGTGGTGACCCCAATCATAAATTATTTTCATTGCTACTTCATAATTATAATTTTGTTACTGTTATGAATGTTCATGTAAATATCTGAAATGCAGGATATCTGATATGTTACCTGCAAAGGGACCGTGACCCCAGGTGGAGAGCCACTGCTCTAAAACCATGAGCCCCAAACTAAATGCTTGCCTTATGACTTCCCTTGTTGTGGTGTCTCTTACCAGCAATAGAAAAGAAGCTAGTACAATATGTAAGTAAATTGCTTTATCATAGCAAAGCCAGAGTAGCTTAATTTTCAAAATGGCAATCAATGCAATGACTAAATTGATAGTCACTTAAGGAGAAAGTGATATGATAATCTTAGTGTTAAGTAAAACGCTAGACAGAAAATATGATAGAATAGAAAGAAATCAGACATTCAGAATTTTGACAATTGATTGAATCCATTGTTTAAATTAGTGCTCTAATGATCTAATTGCCTTCTAAGAATTGAATCTACCAGCTGGAAAGAAAGCTTTTAACATATGGGTTTTGAGTGAATACTCTATATCCAACCAAAACAGGCAGTAAGAGCTATACTTCTACAATGTGGAAACTTTTAAGGATTATTAAACATGGTCTACCCATCTCTACCTCACAGAACTGAGGATACACACCAAGGCTTATTCTGTATATTAATTGATCTCTCAGGGAAACATCATTGTATGTTTGAATAGGTTTTGAAACTAAGTATTTGTGAAAGAAAGTATCAGAAAAAGAACATCTAAGAATATCTCATCTTGAGCCTCTATGTAACAACTTCTATCGCAATGGTCAGTTTGAAAATGGACACCCACCAAGGATCTACCCTATCTTTTCCTTTATGAACTTTTTCTTAGAAATTTCTTGAATATTTTGACATGTCTCAGTGATCTCCTTCCTACCTTCCTAAATTCAAAATGATGTATCTATGAAAAGGAGAGAGAAGTTATGAGAAAGGAGGAGGCCTGAGAAACAAAATTTCGGTACTGTTTCTAGGTTTGATACTTTGGAGAAGAAAATCATGTTGCTCTGGATTCAAGAGCTCTTTGTAATTAATGAGTTTCAGAAGTCATGGGGAAAGTCATTGTTACACTGGCCTGTCTATTCCTTTTTGCTCTCTCTGGGTAATTTGTGCTTTCTTCCAGGAAGGAAAGCAACACTCAACAGCTGCATAATTTATAACATAATTGACACAAAACTACACTGAGTCCCTATGTCATTTGCCAGAGCTTTGTCATGATATCAGTAGGAGAAGCATGTCGTGGTTTCTCAGAAGGAAAGTGAGGCACTCTCCTCATGAGACATGCTCCTTAAGATGAGCCAAAAAAAACCACATCCCATTACTCCCATGCTACTGCCTCAGGATACAAAATACTTGAGTTCCTCTTTATTCTCGGGAGACACGGAACTTCACTAAAGCGCTGAGTGCACAGAAGTAAACAGAGGTATACACAGAGGTATGCTATTGCCTGACTCCTATGAGGAACTGTAAACACCTTTCCGGTGAATGGATGGACAAGCTGAAGTCCATTGATAGAACAAATCTCATTCCTATTGAGTCTCGTTGGGAAACAGAAGAGCAGCTGCAGTTTAATAATTTTGTGGTTCTTCTTCACTGCACACTCCAAAACAGGCTTTGTGTGTTTCTGGAATCTGGACATGTAATGTCCTCTCTTGTGACTTCTTTCACCTACAGCTGTAAAATTTCAAATGTTCTTTAAAAGCTATCTATGTTAACTTCAATTTCTCCAATTTAAAGAGTAAATACAAAATTTGAACACCCGCCAGAGAATACTTTCCTTTTTTAAAAGGTCTGTTGTCAAAGAAGGGAGCCACAAGTCTCATCACTTGTTCTGAGAAGCTTGCCCAAACAGCCTCCCTTAAATAAAAAGATGGTCATCCCTGTACTTTGCTCATTAATGTTATGCTGATAATAGCAGTTCACAAAGCATTCAGTGATAATCTCACCAGATCCAAGTGAAGATATAGATGCTTATGAAGATAAAGGAATTGTCATCATCCCTCTTCCAGAAACTACAAAGGTTACTATACACCTGTCTGCTATGCAGAAGATATTCTGAGTCCATGCTTTCTGGTTTAAGAAAAATAAAGACCCTAGTTGTCAACTTATTGTCTTCATTCTCCTATAGAGACCCTGGGATTAGCTTTATTGTTTCCAAACAAAGGTTATATAGAATGAATCACACAAGTATTATAATGATAATGCTATTAAACAACATCTGACTCACTACCTCTTTTGAAAATAATGAATTATCTAAAACATAAGTCAAGTGTCCCTTTATCCTTAAAACCTAAAGTGAACTGCCTGAAGAGTTTCAGAATTGGGAAACAGAAGAAAAAGACAAAATGCTATCAACATCTAGCAAAACAGACAGGCATGGTGGTACACATCTGTATTCTCAGCCATGGAGGAGGATCTTGAGTTCAAGGTCATCCTGGGCTACGTAGAAATACTCTATCTCAAAATAAAATAAAAAGTTGAAAAACAATTGCATTATTTAAAATCCAAAATTACTTCATACCTCTATCTTAAAATTTAGTTTCTTCTCCCTCTGCTCTATAGAGACTTTTCAACTACCCTTGTATCAAAATAAATAAAATTTAAAATCAAGTTTCCCTCAAATATGACTAGAATAATTTATAATTATTGCCTTTTGTATCAGAATAGTTCTTCAGTGCAATTTAGCAGTGGATCATGGGAGATATAAGTCACAAGAAACTTCAAAGACCTGTAAGTCCAACTGCTTTCCACTGAATGAAGAATTGAAACCAATGAAATGTGAGGGGTTTGTTTGTTTGTCAAGCATTCTGATTCTGACAGAAGGACAGTCAGTTGAGATCAGTGTAAATGTGTTCTTGGTATTTTCCTAAATAATCACAATATTAACTATATTTTCCTATTCTGGAAGTATATAGAATAATATATCATCATCCTTACTCTTCACTTATTTTATTAAAAAATAAGCTGTAAAAGATCTGGTCACAGTGAAATAGTCACTTTCTGATCTAATAAGCCATATGGCATATTGCTTCTTGAGTTAGTGTGCTTTTAAAATAAATTATTTTCCAATGTTGATTATGCAGGAAAAACCTTATTTATGCCAACTCATTAGCTTTATGTGCATACATAATTAGACACATTGCCTACATGTTGTTCACAATTACTTGAATGTAGAATTTTGTTGTATTAGTGTTATGGGCTCCTAGACTTTTATAGGCCCACAGAATGTAGCACAAGCATGACAGAGGTACCAGCCAGGCCTTGAAAGCCAGCATGTAGGCAGCAACACCTACTAAAAAGGAGAACAAATACCTAATCCATCAAAATCCAAAGTCCTTGGAAAGTCTCTAAGTGTACTAACCTTGCTTTTGGCTTCTACAGCTCCACTTCTGGCTAACTGTTCATGTTAAGTGAGGTGTATCTAACCAGGAAGTGTTTTGTGTGCTTAAAAGCTCACCTTGAGAGAGGCTCAGGGCCATTCTGGGATCTCAGATACCCAGCGTAGTGACTGCTAGTTTAATAAAGACTTGTCATTGCCTTGAACCTATGTCCTAGTTGTCTTCTCCAGTAGATACTTCAACCATTAGGAAAGAATCTAAGCACATAACGTACAAGTAAACAAAACAAATACTCAGATCCCTCAATATATCTTAAAGGCAAACTTCTGATGAAAAAGGGCACCATGTTCACTTAGATTTTATAACGTACTGGCTGCTCAGATAAGAATTTCCCTTGTACTATAGTCATAGTCACAAACCATAGGGAAATAGTAGCCAGTGATATCTATTGAACATGAAGGGAAAGTTTGTTTAGAATTCTTTTCTAATCACTTCTTCTAAAAGGTAAAATGAAGACAACATAAAATCATTTGCATAGATCTTTCAAGGAATTCATTGAAAATCAGCTTATGTCAGTCACGACACTGGATGTAAACATTAGATAAGCAGTGAGTTATGCCTTTATGAAATGGTCCGTTAATAAACAGCTTGTGTTGAAGTTATATAAAAGCAACAAAATACTATTTGTCCATGCCTCTTTCTCCCACACACAAATTAAGATGACAGTTAAAGTTCTATTTAGAGAGAAGGTGAGCTGAGTTTAAATTTTGGAAATGGCATTAGCAGAATGCTCATGTGAGAGACATATGCTGCAGACATGGCAAGTAAGACGTGGAAGAGCCAGAAGCAGGAAGCAGCAGGCGTGCTGGGGATGGTGTGCAGAAAGAGCAGTGATGAAAAGTGAGGTAAGCAGGGTCTCAGTGGGGAGACTCTTGCAGGCAACATCCTGAAAACAGATATTGACTATTACACTGTATTTCTGCATTTGGGGGAGCTCATGAACTAGCCTGGAAAAGTTGTCTACAGTCCTGGATATTTGATTCATGTAATGAAGTCTGGAGAGAAATCAGTTCTCAGACTACAGCCTGGACTTAAAGAATTTTAATCCATGCATTTATGGCTTAAGAAAATAGGCACTGGATGGGAAGTTTCTTCTTTAGCCTGGACCCTCCCATGAGCCCTACAGGTTTACTTAATCCCTTTTTGATCACCTGCAAACATATTCTCTTGGCTCTCAGAGGGCTTCCTAAGCTTAGGTTGAATTTTCATTGAAGCTAATGGATTCTGAGCTGTTCACGTAAAATGGCTCAGGCAGTCTGGAGTACATGGTGACTCAGAAGACTGTAACGAATGAAACCTGAATGTGACCATTGCAGGTAGAAAATTCTAGTTGAGTCTTCTCATGTGAACATCAGAGGTTTTAAAAAATATTCTATTCAATTTCATATATTTGTATTTAAGCCACTACTGTGTGCACAGTATATAGAGCAGAGGAAAGGCCACATGGAACACATTTTATAAGACACAAGCCTTAACCTACAGTTTCATGACCTGAACTGGAGAACATGGCTTCTTTAAATGCTTGCTCTAGAGGGCCATAGTGCTGTTGATGAAAAGCTGGACAGCAGAGAATCTTTGCCACTTCCTGCCTTCTTGGTGTTTTTATGAAAATCACGATGGCACTGAGGCAGATTTTCCATAGGTTATGATGAGTCACAACAGTGGCGTATTGAGGCCATCTCAACAATTTTCTTTAGTCTCTCATCTGATAGGCCTGTAGCCAGGCTTAGAGTTTCTCAGACAGCATGTACATTTGTAAGAATGACTATCAATGATATAATCAACTGTAGCTGTTCATTGTTGCTGCATAGTAAGTCAATCAACATATGATTGAACGTGATAACTTTTGGAGAAGTGATCACAGTTCTGTGAGGTAGGTGAGGAGTTTCAGACTCTAAAATACACTACTTATGTTTCCGCAGTTGGCTGTGGGTCAGAGAATTGCAAGTTTTAGGTACACTCACTCAGATATGCACATAGCTAAGGATGCTGGAGATAGCCACAATCACTCTTATCTTCACAGAGTTATATAGTTCAATACAGCAGAATCTGAAATTACATGTAATGGGAAAAGCAGGGACACTGTCATCCCACTAATAAATTAGCTGGGCCACTTGGAGTGACTAAATAATTGAATGACACGTGTGTGTGTGTGTGTGTGTGTGTGTGTGTGTGTGTGCGCGCGCGCGCATGCGCGAACGCGCATTCCAAAATGCATTCAAAGGGATTTGAAGAATGACACCAAAATTTAAAAGCACTAATTACTGAAACTATTTTAGATACCCTCACTTTTTAAAAATTTTATTAATTAATTTATTTATTTGGCATATACATTTATATTATTACATGTAAGTGGAAAATTACATACAGCAAGAAGAACCACGAAACAATCAGAGATCATATAAATGTTACGTTCAAAGTGCTTTGGTTAATTGCATTTGGCAACATTGCAGAAAGCATCTTTCCTATCTTGGTGAGTCTAAAATTCTGAATGAGAATCATTATCTATCCTCTTTCATTTCTGTCAACTCAAAACCTCTATCTATACCTAAAAACGTCTTAAACCCTAAACAGCTTAGGTTAATTATAAGACTAAACTATCAGGACTTCAACCCCATCAGAGGCTTGAGAAGGAATGAAAGTTAATCACTTGAGTGAACCAGAAGTTCAGGTTAGCAGCTTCTGGAATGAGAAGGAAAAAAAGAAAAGAACAAAGGAAAAATTGACAGAGACAGTTTGCTGCCTGAACAGTCACTCAAAACTTTCTATAGTATTGGAGCATCATCTTTAGCCCTCTGGCCCAATATAGCTGACAGACATATTTGTGAGACAGGAACTATTGAAGACTTGCTTAACCTTTCTTGGCAGAGTTTGGCCATCTACTGTGCCTCTATCCAAGCCTGCCCATTTTTAGGCAGGATTCTGCCTGTAGTAGAAATGAGGGCATTTTAACCAGTTTGTTTGCCTCATTTGAAGCCTTCTCCCATAAGAAGGAACTTTGATACTCATCATCTTCTTGAGGTAGGCTGGGTGTTGTCAGGAGCCACCCTGTCTTGTTGTCAAAGATTCTTTAAGATATTAAAAAGCTTCTTAAATGCCACATTCTGTAGGTCTCTGAGCCTTTGAATACTTTATCTAAGTATTTTACCT
Organism: Acomys russatus; assembly: GCF_903995435.1. Taxonomy (NCBI): domain Eukaryota; kingdom Metazoa; phylum Chordata; class Mammalia; order Rodentia; family Muridae; genus Acomys; species Acomys russatus. Next base: position 44,068,667 of record NC_067144.1, on the reverse strand, counting down.
TATCTATCTATAGGATCATATATATCTTTTAAACCTAGGATGTATATTCCTATGAATAAAAATAGGCTGGTAGTTGACATGACCACAATTTGATCAACTAACAAATGGCTTCTATTACTTAATTATCCTAATCAGCCTGCAATAGCACTTTCCAGATACTGGAAGTAAGCATTATATTATACTTGAGTTGTATGGGTTCAGTGCCTCATATCAGAGTAGAAATATATATAATGTGTGTATAAAATAGTCTTAAATTTGAATTCTATATCAATTTGTCAAAGTTAATCTAAAACACTGTGCCAATTTGTGTGGAAGCTTTCTTTGAAGCTATCCTGGGTGCTGCCCTGTTCTGTTGAATAACAGTGACTGAAACACTTGGGGCTGGAACCTGAGGGATGCAGGATGTCCATGTCCTGTATGCTGAGAGAAATGAGTCCTTTCAGGTCTTATCCAGCTTCAGTGTCCAGTTCTTTTGTTCTGAAAACATATGAATTCTCACAAGCATTATACAGTCCTAAAATTATAAATATAGACCCCTTGATCAGATGTAGTAGATAGGCATCACAGTCGGCTTGTGGGTCCCACAATAAGGTGAGTAGAGACTACTTCTGGTATAGACTTTGGCCTTTCAACTTTGATCGCTTCCCTTATGGCAGGGTGGCCCTGTCAGGCCACAGAGAAAGAGGGCATAGGTATTACAGATGAGACCTTATATCCAGAGCTAAGAGGTTAGGGAAGGAGGGCTCCCTTATTGGAGGACTAGGGAAGGGAGGGAGAGGGAATAAGGGAGGGAGGGCAGGAAAGGGAGGTGATGAGGGAGGGGACTATGATGTGGATGAAAAGAGGTTAAACTGAAAAACAAGCAGGTAACTTGTATTGCTAAACCCAATACATGGGAATGGGTCTGAGACTGGCTGAGACATTAATGTACATGCATAGACGAGGATTCTTATTGGTCACAGAATCCCTGTAACTTATAATTAGATGCTATTCTTCATATGTCATGAATGAAGATTAGCAGATATCTTTCTTCTGCTCATACTAAGAGCAGAGAACAAGCCTTACTTGTTCTGTGCATCAGACACCTTCACTTTTGTTTTTATCAGACTTAAAATCTCATACAACAGCATAAGATAGCTTATGATTGATGCAAAGAAAAGGTTTCTCTACTTCAACACAAATCCAAAAATATCACCATTCTTAGTGATACTTTGACATATCTTTTTGCACAATTTTATCACTGAGAAATCAGTATATGGTTCTGGGCATGTGACAATAATGCTGCCTGTGTTGTTAGAATACTGACATTACCCTCAGAATGAAAACCTGCAGTTATGGTCATACCTGCCTCCCAGTGTGAAGCAACTGTCTGGCAATACTTGACTTGTTCTGGAAGTCACTGCTTTCAGACATCTATGCCTCCCTGTGCACAGAAGTGCTGTAATTTTACACGGATCCTGGAGGAAGTCCTGCTGGTGCTGCAGTCCAGTTATGCGGACACAAGTCAGGGATGATGATTCTGAGCATATGTTAGAGGCACTTGTGGCAGAGAAAAGGCAGGGCTCCTGCTGTCCCTCTTGATCCTTCTGAGGTGAAAAGGACAAGATTTATTGCAAGCCCCGTGGCCTTAGAAACAGGCGGCTAGCTCAAAGCGTTCTTTTCCTGACTGCAAGAAATGAGCATGCATTGTAGATATAGACTGATCAAAGCAAACTAAGTCAGCTGACCCACATTTACATCCTACTCTTGGTGTCACAGAGTTGGGATGGGTCTAGTGGTCAGTTTGACACACAGCAGATTGTTTATGTGGTTTATTTTTTCTAGTTATCCTCAATGCTGGCTTCCCTTCCAGCTGTCATGAGTGTCTGCACAGGTTCCTGCTATCCATTGCTGCTAACTCCCTGTCATGTGTCTCTCATTAACGGCATGGTGTTATTTCTTTCAGTCAATTGTTCAGAAAACATTACTGGAGACCTATTCAATAATATATATATTTTTTAAATTAATCATTAAAGTCTTCCATGTGGCTGTGTAGATGGCTTAATGGATAAGAGCATTTGCTGGCACACATGAGATCCAGATCTGCAGCACTCACATGAGAAGCTTAACATGGTGGAGCACTGAAGAAGTCTAGGCAATCAGACAGTAGGATTGTTTGGTCGCACTGATGGCACCCTTGCCTAAAAGCTGCCAGTTCCGGGTTCAGTGAGGGATCTTATATCAAGAAGATGGAGGATGATGCCATATGTCACCAACTGGCTTCCACATACAGACATGCCACTGCAGGCACCTGCACACACAACTCTACACAGAGAGATGGCAGTGGAAGGGAGAGAGAGAGAGAAAGAGAGAAACACACACACATACATGCTTTTCAATATTATATGAGTTTATTTTTTCATGTAAATATTCTCATGTACTATTTTCTTAATTTATTTTATTTGTGTCTAATAGGAAATAAAGTTAAAACTACATGCATTGGTTCTTTCAACATTCACATATTTTATTTCAACACTGCAGTGCATAAGAGGAGCTCTGGAACCTCGATGGAACTGCAGAAAGAACTCTTAGAAAAAATACATCATTTTAGTCTGTGTTCTGAAACTAAAAATAACCCTGTGATTAGCTCAGAAATGAATAAAATTTAAGAAACAATAGAGAAGTTTGCACTGTCAACTGATAAATGTCTTCATCCTGCATACTAGTACACTACAGAGGAAAGTGTCACATGGAGAATGAGAATACACTCTATCTCCACACAAAGCCACAAAGGCCATATCTGGAAGCCCCAATATCATCAATTAGTCAATACGTTTGCCAAGTTCTCCATCTTTAAATGTGGTTTTGCTATCTGAATTTTAGGATTAAGTTTGAACTCAAGAGTTTTTGGAGGATAAGTTCACACGTGATGAGTCCTTCTTGGAAACTGAGCAGTGTTAGTTCTGTCTCCTAAGTCTGTATGCTTCTCAGTTGTGGATAAAAATCATGACAGGGTACATGTTTGGTTTAGTCATTATTTGCCAGCTCAGAATTGCTTGGGGATGGTATCTTCCAGTTGTCATGTTTTCCAATTGATCTAACTAGCGTCCTCTTTCTCTCTATATATAAAAGAAAGGATTTTTTCTGAACAAATATCATTATAATTCATCTGCTCTTGTCAGAGACCATTGCATAAGCCAACAACTGGTCCATATGCAAAGAAAAACTAACTGTGGGTGCCCAGCCCCAGGCCATACATCTACATCCAAACTCTCCTATACCTCAGACCCAGAGAACACTGTAGAAATTGGGAAGAAAGACTGTATGACCAGAGGATGGGGATATCTGCTACAAGATAGTTTCTATAT